>NC_141041.1:11280000-11355000 GCF_052040795.2 Danio rerio
AACATATGAACTCCACACACAAATGCCAACTGACCCAGCTGGGACTCGAACCAGTGAACTTGCTGCGAGGCTACGGTGCTAACCGCTAAGCCACTGTGTTGCCCTATGTGAAATATTTTTTTATTTTATATTATATTATAGATATAATGTTTAGCATACTTTTTAAATACTATTTAATTTAATGTTTCTTTAATGTTTAGTTTAGAGACCTTAGCTTTATTCTTAGCCGATCCTCTTGGAGCTTCTGATATACTAAGCCTATAGATTATTTTTGAGTTTTTTTTAGTTTATAAAGTGTATTCAATAAAATATTTATTTTTAAATTAAGGGTTTTTTATTTTGCATTTTTATTTGGATTTCAATCTTTCAAGTATTATTACTTTTAGATGTTTTTTTTATCTTAATATTCATTTATTGCTTTTTTTTTGGTAAATAGAAATTATTAATGCAGTTATTTAAATTGTAAAATTGAAAAAAAATCTTTTGCAATAATGTAAGCATTATGACTATTTTTAATGTGTCCTGACCAAACTTTGGTACATGAATGTATATACACATAACGTGCACTGTATAATATGATCTACAGACTGACCCCTCTCTGTGACTGTGTTTCAGTAGTTCAGTGTGTAATCAGTCCAGTGGTCTGGAGGCTCTGGGTTTGGCTGACATCCGGATCCTGGTGCGTCTAATGTGTCTGGCCGCAGGGGGGCGTGTCCAAACAGGCATGGACCAACAGGGAATGGGGCGTGGCTCTGCGAGTGACCGCCCAGGCTCCGCCTTTCTGTCCTTCCTCAGCTCAGCCATTGGCAGTTTAGTGTCGCACAGTCCTGCTGCCTACCGAGAGTTGGTGGACATCTGCACACAGGTATACTAGTGTCAGTTTTGAACATTTTGATTTAGTTTTCTTCTTAGTCTTATAACTAAAATGCCTTTCAGCCTTATTTTAGATCATTTTAATATTAGTCAACTACATTTAACAAGATTTTAATTGACTAAATCTACTCTAAACTAAATCTAAGTTAGACTAGTTTAGACTTACTAAAATGGAACAAGTTTCAATAATTGTGTTGATGTTTAAAATTTCTTCGCTCATTTTTTTACCTCCTGGGAAAACACTTCAATGAGAATAAGGTTTAAACACAGATTTAAGTGCTGTATGTGATGTAAATTAAAACACTTCCCATAATATGTATTCTTTATAATAATCTAGCTATATAAATCAGGTCTTGAAATTGACATTTTTACTTGCATTTTTACTTTACTAACTTTAAAATTTAGTCGCACAGCCAAAATTTGGTCGCACACACCAATAATGAACAACGTTACTACACGTTTTATATTAACAGAACTATTGCATTTGAAATCAACACCACTCAAAACTAACAAACAAAAAAAATGCATGCGCCCACTGGCCCTGCACACACTGCTTGACATGAATGAAACTTAGTTGACCAAAATAACTGTGCTGTTCTCATGGTGCTGTCTGATATTGTCAAATAATGTATTACTTGCATATGTCATCTTACTAGCATTAACGGTCTTTTCATGAGCTGCAATATTAGTATAATCTTAGTGAATGCATGCCTTTTTGCCATGGTGTAAGCGATGTTGTATTTTACATAAGGCTGCCACTTGCACAGCTAACAGCATCCTGACAATGAAATGAAGGATTAAATCCTCTTGCTCTTAAACTGTGTAGATGTGACAAACGCCGTTACCTGCAAACTCCGTCCCACTGGCCTTACACAGTAAACGGCTTTAGCCATTTTCATAGATTTAATTTACTCTTAAAAATTGTAAATCGTGCATTCACCCTATGATCACTGATCAGATGTGTCATTATTTGTAACTTTAGGTGGTTTCTAAAACAAAATCTCTCAGTGTTACTTTCATTGTCTCATCTTCAGGGCTTTTCGCAGTTGTTATCTGAAGGCATTGACTGAGTAATTGACAGCTGATATTAACCAGTCCATTGGCATTCAGTGCTAGAGTGGTGGGCCAATCAGAAGAGCTTGAAGGCGGGGCAAGCATTTTGGGCTTTGTTTACTGCAGCAAGTTGACATAAGTGCTTTGTTTTGCATTTTAGGTGCATTCTGCATGAATGTCTCCTAAATATGCACTTTTGGCGCAGATTTTGCTGTGAAAACTGGTCCCACGGCAACATTTTTTAAAATTTACTCGCACAAATGCTCTCAAATATACTTTCAGGTCGCAAAGATAAAATTTCAGGCGCATATGCGACCAAAATGATCGCAATTCTGAACCCTGTAAATATAGAAATATTTAATTCTTTCAACCAGAAATTTATTTGCATACATTTTATTATTGCTAAAGCAACTGCACTGAAGTCACAAACAGTAAATAGCTATTAAAAGGTTGTTTTGTTTGATTGCTGTCAATTTAATTCCAAAGACAAGCCAAACAATTAATCAAAGGCGATTGTTATGTACATTTGTCAGTAAAGCCAGTTCTGTGATTAGTATTAAATGTATAGCACATTCTTTTAGATGGAGCAGCATTCACTGCACAGAGCCGTAGTACTGACAAGCTATGACATTGCCAGCCAATTGACCCTTAGCTAAGCCACACCCAAAAACCGCCACCCAACAATCGTGGCTTAGCGCAGGTGCTCTGTCAAGCTTTTGAGCGTAGAAAACAAGCCAAAGCGATGTGCATATGAAATGTGCAAATCTGATACCCGTGATCCTAAAAGTTTGGACGGGGTCCAAAACCAAAAACCTAAGGGGAGAAATGCCAGCGTTGATCAAGCTCTGTGAGAGGCACTAAAGGAGCGGAGTTAAGTTGGTTTTGTTTTGATATTCCTGTAACAGTTATAGATGGCAACAACTCACACACCTCGTGTCCATGTCAGAGCTACAATTCGCAGATGTTTTTGTTGGTCTTTTGGCGATTTATTCATTGGTGACGACGTTATACAGGGTCAGTGTCTGCTTTTATATTTGGTGTCTGATTAATATTTGCTGGTAAAGCAGTTAAGCATTGTGTTAATTATGCAACCGCTATAGGGATTTCCTGGGTTTCTTCTTTGTGCCATATTTGGATGTTTGTACTAGAGCGCCCTTTGGCCTTATTAAGCTTGATTTACTACTGATCACACAACAGTTTTTCCCTGACAAGAGGTACATGACAATCTCAGCTTTTGCAAAATTGCGATGCCAATTTCTTTACACTTTATCATGCAGGCACAGATAAAAGGCAATACTGATACTTCTTCATTCATTCATTATCACTTGGCTTAGTGACATTTATCAGGGGCCGCCACAGTGGAATGAACCGCCAAATATTCCAGCATATGTTTTACACAGCGGGTGCCCTTCCAGCTGCAATCCAGTACTAGGAAACACCCATACACACTCATGCATTCACACACTCACTCATATACTACAGTAAATTTAGTTTATTCAATTCACCTACAGTGCAGTTTTTGGACTGTGGGGGAAACCGGACCACCTGGAAGAAACCCACACCAACACAGGAAGAACATACAAACTCTAAAGAGAAATGCCAACAGGCCCAGCCGGGACTCGAATCAGTGTCCTTCTTGATGCGAGGCGACAGTGCTAACCACAGAACCACCGTGCCGCCTCTAATACTTTTTATTTTAGTGTTTTAAAGAGAATTCCGTGTTTGTTCTGGAGCCTCACACACTCTAACAATCTTTAATTTATTACATTGACATTGCAGCATCAAGGCACACACTCCCTCTCTTTCTGAACTCAGCTAATGCACCTCACCTCATTACCCTTGCTTTGCTCTTCATCATTCTCTCTGTTCAGCTCATTTATTCATGCTGTCTTCTTTTAATCATGCTGTCTCACCTTGCCACTCAGGATCTCATGGCAGCAGCTACTGGCATGAACATCAGTGCTATTGCTGATCCACAGCAGAGGACGAGACAAGGCTCCGCCCTCAAGGGGATGGTGTTACAGGAGCCAAGAGAACTGACCCCTCCCACATTCCTGGTCACACAGAGCCTGGTGTCGCTCCTGACGGAAAAAGGCATTCGTTACCGTTACAACTTGGAGAGAAGCGAATCCGTGGAATCAAAGGGTAAAAACAATATATTTAGTTGACATTTACAAATATTTAATTTATTAATTTTTTTGCAGATATGCCTTTATGTATTTATTTATTTAGTTCTTTGTGCAGAGGTTATTTGAGTGTTTTTATATATATTTTATTTATAACTGTTTTTATCAGTACAAAACGGAACAAAAACTTTTATACAATCTTAAAAAGCTTTTTATACAAATGATAAAGGAAAAAATACAGAAAAAATTAAATAAGTAAATTAATAATAAAAATAATAATAATACAACAAAACAAAAAAACAAGCACAAGTCCATCCAAACTATATGCACTATACAGAGTAAATAATGTACATCATTAAGTTTTACTTGATCAAACTCGAAACATTAAAAATGGAGTAGAAAAGTAAGAGTAAAATAGTCCATGAATCCTAAGTGCTCTACTTTCAACTCTTAAAAAGATAAGCAAGGAAGAGGCCCCAGGTTTTTTCTAACTTTTTAGAAGCATCTGCTCTAGCAAAATGCATTCTTTCAAGCTTAAGTGCAGCAACCATTTCAGTCAGCCATTTATCAAAAGTAGGTGGTAGACTTCCAATCCATCAAGATCACTCTTTTAGCCACCACCTTTCCAAACATAAAAGAAACATTTGCTGATTATGTGACCATGCTAACACCAGGGTCAGAGTGTCCAAACAGGGCTAATTCAAAATCTGGACTAATGTTTTCTCCTAAAACATTTGAATAAAAATGAAAAATATTCTTCCAAATCTCTGAGACCTCAGGGCAAAACCAAAAAGTATGAGCATATGTTCTCTCTGAATTCTGTCACATCATGGGAAAATTTGATTGAGGTTACTTTTGGTATAATGTAGCCTATGTATCTCTTTAAACTGTATTGAGTTGTAGTCTTGCATTGATAGAACAGGTATGAATTTGCTTCAGCCCCTTTAATTTAATTTCATTTCTTTAATATGATATTTTGTTTAGTTTGATTAGAGATTCACAATTTTATTGTCAGCTTAACCCCTCCTTTAATTTTTAGTAACTATTCAAACTGTTAAAGTTTAGATTTCCAGTTATGCAAGATTTATAGAGCAATTTTAAATAATTAAATTGTGAATTTTAAATATTTTCTATCTTTTTCTCTCATCGTTTAATTTGTTACAAACATTTTTTTATCATTAACAAAGAGCTGTACTATACATTATACACTTTATTATAATATGGTTTAAAACCATATTATAAATTACTCTAGTTTTTCTATGTGGAGAGTGTTATATCTTCTATACCAGGGGTGGCCAACCCTGTTCCTAAAGAGATACCTTCCTGCAGATTTCAGTTGCTACCCATATTAAACACACCTGAACCAATTAATTAGGACCTGAACACCTCATGATAATTACAGGCAGGTGTGTTTGATATGGTTGATGTGGCTCTCCAAGAACTGGGTTAGCCACCCCTGTTCTATACATATACATGAAAAAACAGATGAAAGCATAGAAAAAGTGTGGATGCATTCTCTACATTACTACTATTATCATCATTATTATATGTTTTTGGTGGATGGTAAACAGCGCTCCACAATAATAACCGTCTAGTTTTGCTCGAAAGGTTTGCTTTTCTTTTTTTTGTTTGGTCGACTTACCATCAAACATTTAAAGCTCCTGCACATCTTGATGTTACGGTTCTTTCTTCCGCTGAAAAGCCAGTAAAGACTTGGAATATTGCTAAACAAGACGGAGATTTCATTGCAGGAATTATATGGCAGGGTACGTTATTTATATTCTCCTGGATTTTATATAAGTGTGGTGGTGTTTGTATTTGATTTTTATATAACACATTAACATATAATACACATAGCCAGGCCTCCATATAATTATTATTAGTGCTGTCAAACAAATTATCATGTTCAAAAAAAAGTTTGTACACATGAATGTATTGAATAAATGTTTATTATATGCTGCCATTTCTTCTGTTTTTAAGCTAGTTTCTTCACCTTTTCCCCCTTTATAAGCATAAACTTTTAAAAAATCTACAATAGCTGTTGGGCATTTATCATTTTGGCCGATTTAAAAAATTATAAGCAACACAAAACATAATTTTTTAATGTTCTGATAGTGATTCCTATGTAGAAGAATAACTTCCTGCCCTCCATCGGAGTACCAGTGAATGATTTGTTATTAATTTGTCCTAATTAACGCTGTATGTGATTGGACAGATGGAGGAAGTCCCCCACCCTCAGGTCCTTCTCTGTCTCAGGCGGGGGTTCGGGTCGGTCCTCTGGAGCTGGCTAATGCGCTTGCGGCCTGTGTGCTGTCAGCCAGACTGACCTCCAGACACCGTCAGTGGGCAGCACAGCAGCTGGTGCAGGCGCTGGCCATCTCTGAGAAAGAAAACACAGCCAGACCACAGACCTACAGCGACATGGCCGGAGATCTGCGCAAGTGCCCTGTCAGGAAGCTGGAAGGACATCAGAACAGGGTAAAGAGGGACACACTAACAATTAATGGGGCTTTAATATTTTTGAACTCCCACAAACACTTCCACTGAAGTACTGAGATTTTTTCCAGAAATATACACGAAGTAGAATTCTGAATTTAAATGCTTTTCACCTATGTGAACTACACGTGGTTGAGTTGTGTCAGTAGTTTGGTGTTTTCATGTTGCACAGATCTGCACAAGCAACAGTACTAGTAATTCTGTGTTTTTTATTAGGGCTGAAAAAATTATAATCACGATTATTTTGCTCAAAATGTTAATCATGATTAATAATGACAATTATTCCTTTGTGTGTGTGTGTGTGTATATATATATATATATATATATATATATATATATATATATATATATATACAGTAGGTGAGAGTTCAAAGTGACTATTACCGCCGCGTCATATACCGCCGCCGTTTGAAATAGGAGCCGCTTTGTTTTTAGTGTATGACCGCAGTTTGTGAATGAGCCGCCAGGGGGCGCGAAGGGACGGGATGCGAACCGACAGAAATAGCCCACACAGCAGCCTTAAATATGCTATTGTGCTTGTAAATGAGATTAAACAATAAGTCAAAGCATTATAATTCCTTTATTAATCATTTAAAATTTGTTAACACGATTTATTGTTATTCTAAACTTTTTAAGTGCAAAGAGGATTCTTTTTGAAAAATAGAATTGAAGAAGTTAAAGACAACTAATATGAAAGCACAAACATTCAGTACAAATATTCTAAGTATGCCTAAATTAAAAAATTAAAGCAGTCTTTTAGCCTAAATGTAAAGAGATTTTCAGTGTTTGCTATTTTGGTAGGACTAACACAAGACCTTTTCATTTATGTTTTAATTTACCTTTTTATTTACATTTTCGTTGTTGATTATATTTTACTATTTAATTTTATGTCACAATTATTGTACATAATAATAAACGAATAATGAAAAATAATAAAAAAATATATATATACAGTGAGGTCAATAAGTATTCGATCACCCTGTGATTGTTCAATATCTCCATTGGTGCATATCCACTTTCAGAGACGGAATCTATAAATAAAGATCCAGAAATCACGTTGGATGATTTTTTAACAATTTATTTGTAAATTACTGTGTCATTTGATCACTTGCTTTTCAGTCAGATTTCTTACCCTCAAAGACCTGTTATTTTGCTTTTAAATAGTCCAGCTACTTTCTGCTCGTGATTCTAATTTAGTAGCACCTGTTTGAGGTTGAAAGCTGTCATAAAGACACCTGTGCACCCCACAATCAGTCAAAAGTCTAAGCAGCAACATAAACAAAACCAACGAGCTGTCAAAAGACACAAGAGACATAATTGTAGACCTTCACTCAGCTTGGTGAAAAAAGAACAACTGTTGGAGCAATTGTTAGAAAGTGGAAGAGGCTAATGATGACTGTCAATGTCCCTCAGACTGGGGCCCCACAGAAGATCTCTCCTCGTGGGGTATCAATGATGCTAAGAATGTTCAAGAATAAACCCAGAACCAACAAGAGGAGCTGGTCAATGGCGTGTAGAGAGCAGGGACCACTGTTTCCAAGGCTACCATTAGTAATACATTAAGACGTCATGGTTTAAAACCATGCATCGCAAGTAAAGTTCCCCTGCTTAAGTCAGCCCATGTCAAGGCTTTTATGAATTTTGCCAGGGATCGTCTGGAAGATCTAGAGGAGTCATGGGAGAAAGTCCTGTGGTCTGATGAGACCAAAGTAGAACTTTTTGGTCTTAACTCCATTTGCCGTGTTTGGAGAAAGAAGAAAGATGAGTATCATCTCAATAATACCATACCTACAGTGAAGCATGGGGCTGGAAGCATCATACCCTGGGAGTGTTTTTCTGCACAGGGGACTGGACGACTGCACTGTGTAAAGGAGAGGGTGAACAGTGTATGTTCGCCATGTATTGTGAGATATTGGGCAAAAACTTTTTTCCCTCAGTCAAAGCATTAAAGATGGGTCGTGGCTGGGTCTTCCAACAATGACAATGACCCAAAGCACACAGCCAGGAAAACCAAGGAGTGGGTCCATAAGTAGCATATCAAGGTTCTAGGCCTAGCCTAAATCCAATAGAAAACCTTTGGAGGGAGCTGAAACTCTGTGTTGCTCAGTGACAGCCCCGAAAGTTCTCGAGATCTACCTGAGCTCAAACTCTTCTCTTGCCCTGCAAACAGGAGGGAGCCCCAGGCTCAGGGCTCATTCCCGGACAGCATGCCAAACTTGCTTTGTACCCATCCTCAGCTAAGTGTAAACTCTCGAAACTATGTTTATTTGTAGATCCATAAAAGATCTCCATACAGCGGCATATTTTCTTTGTATCTTGTCACATTTGCCAGAAATAGACCAAGATCATTTGCTGAAAGGCTGAATAAACTCAACAACTACATCAAATAACCATTCAGAAACTTTCTGGTTCAGTCTACCCTTGGTATTTTTGAATCAGAAACTGGGTCTTTGCTTCATCTGTGTCTGAGTTGCTTTCAGTGTCTGTCAGTGTTTATCTGTTGTGATGTGGAGAACAAGCTCATTAGCATTTAAAGGCACAGGCGCAAAACTGCTTTAATTTTCTTTTACCCCAAAATTTACATTTTCAACAGGGTATAATAAATGACTTTGTGTGTTTTTGAGCTGAAACTTAACAAACACGCTCAGGAGACAGCAAAGACTTATTTTACGTCTTGTAAAAAGGAGCAAAATAGGAGCACTTTAAACTTGCATTTGTTGTAAATCAAATGTTCTCGCGGGCCTCATAAGGCGGGCCAGATTTGGTCTGTGGCTTTGAGTTTGACACCCCTAGTCTAACGCATCACTGAATACCTTGACTTTTTTGGGATTGTGTGTTGTGTTTGTAGGTGAGCAGCTGCAGCTGGAATGCAGAACAGGGTCTGTTGGCCAGCGGCTCTCAGGACGGCACCGTTCGGCTCTGGAACATAACACCAAACTCAGCAGAACTGCAGCACACACACACCTGTAGTATCAGGTGAGGATGCTTGCTTACCAGCTCTTTCCTGTGGACAGGCAGAGAGAGCTGAGCATTCTCTAGGTCTGCTGGGAGACTGTCTGACAGCTGTGTGTTTGTGTGTGTTGTTTCTCCAGTGAAGACGCTCAGAGCTCTGATGCTTTGATGGGGTCTCATCTGCTGTCTGCTGTTTCGTGGAGCGCAGGGGGGACTTTACTGGCCGCCTTCCAGAACAAACTGATCAACATCTGGACCGTCAATGGTCAGATCAGCATCCTGCTATCTCTTATACACACTCACACAGATGCAGCACTACTGTAACTGTGCATTTTGTGTAATCAGATGGGTTTAATGTACTTTATAATTGATTTCAAGAGTAGAAGACTTGACTATTTGATGTGGTGCATTTATCATGTATGGCCATACACCCAAATCGCTTCACAATCATGACCACCAGTGTGCAGCATCCACTTGGATGATATGATTGCAGCCAAAGGACAACGGCGCCAGTGCGATCACCAAACACACTGGCTGTTGGTGGAGTGGAGAGACAGTGATAGAGCCAATTCGATGGGGATGATTGGGAGGCCATGATGGGTAGGGGCAGATGAACGGTATTTGGCCAGGACACCAGGGTTACATGCCTACTCTTTACGAGAAATGCCATGGGATTTTTAATGACTAAGAGAGTCAGGCTCTCTGTTTAACATCTCATCTAAAAGACGGCACTTACTGACAATATAGTGTCCCCTTCACTATACTGGGGCATCAGGACTAACACAGACTACAGGTTGTGCGCCTCCTGCTGGCCTCACTAACACCACTTCCAACAGCAACCTAGCTCTCCCATGTGGTCTCCCATCCAGGTACTGACCTGGCACAGCCCTACTTAGCTTCAGTAATTAACCGGTCTTGGGCTACAGGGTGAAATGGCTGTGTTGTTTTGTATTATAGTTTTTATAGTTATTTATTTTTAGATGAATTCAAACTTATTTTGGATAGTTGTCAAGACTGGTTTTATTTAAAATTTTATTATAATTATTTCAGTTCTCATCTTGTTTTCAAGTAGTTTTAGGTTTAGTTGTCGGTAAAAAATAATAACTACACTGCATATAACTTAATTCGAGTGAGGAAATTATTCATTAAATGTTTGTGTATTTAAAAACAGAGTTGAAATTAAATACTATTAGTAAATTTATTTTACGCGTTGTATTTTTATTGATTTATTATTTTGTTGTTAAGGAATTAAAGTGTTTTATCCTTGAAACCTGTTATTTATAGTTAGTCGCTATTTTATATTTGTAAATTTCAGTTAACTTTCATTCATTCATTTTCTTGTTGGCTTAGTCCCTTTATTAATCCGGGGTCGCCACAGCGGAATGAACCGCCAACTTATCCAGCAAGTTTTTACGCAGCGGATGCCCTTCCAGCCGCAACCCATCTCTGGGAAACATACACACACACATTCACACACACTCTCATACACTACTGACAATTTAGCATACCGAATTCACCTGTACCACATGTCTTTGGACTGTGGGGAGCACCCGGAGGAAACCCACGCGAAGGCAGGGGGAACATGCAAACTCCACACAGAAACGCCAACTGAGCCGAGGTTCGAATCAGCGACCCAGCGACCTTCTTGCTGTGAGGCGAACGTGCTACCCACTGCCTCGCCTCAGTTAACTTTGATTTGTAATAATTTAAATACAGCAGGGCTTCCCAATCTTTTCAGCCCCCGATCCCCAAAATAACAATGCCAGTGACTCGCCACCCCCACTATCCTCTAATGCCAAGTTCAGACTGCAGGATTTTCAAAGTAGTCGTGTCACAGATGTTTTCACACTGCATGACTATCTGGGTTGTTTTTTGTTGCTGCTTTGTTTACACTGCAAGATGGATCGACAACAGGGGGTTTCACACTGTATGACTTTAAAATAGTAAGAATCGCCAAGAACTCCGTCCAAACTACGTCTCTCAACCAAAAACACTTAGTATATATTTTGATATTAAGTACATAACGAGAAGAAAGCCTTTAGTGTCGTAGAAAATTTACATATTTGCTCACCTGGGTTTGAAGGAAATTAGTAATTTGTGCTCAACTTTTTTTCTTTTTTGACCCGGTTGTGATATTGCTCACATGACACGTTAAATAGACACGGGTGCTCCTGCCAAATTTCCACTAGTTTTTCCTCCATTTCTTGGGTCCAAATAAACTGAAAATAAGCGCTTTTAACTTCTCCCCCAGCCTCCAACTGGCCTGCAGGTACCCACACTAGTGGATGCTGCTCTCTTATTGGCTGTAGCTGACCGCTGATGTTATTTTTAGTCAAAACTCATTTCACACGGTATGATTTGAATCGCCAACAACTCCAGATATTTAGCATGCCAAATATCTCACGGGCATCGGCGACTGTGATTCTCTCAGATCACGTCTTTGATAGTTCATTCTGTGTGATTGTCACTCGCGTGCACGAGCACCGATTTGCCTGTGATTTCAGCCATTTTTCTGTGATTTCGCAAAACCTGTTGGCGTCATGGTTAAAATCATTCAGTCTGAACTCAGCATAAGGTGGTTATAAATATACAAACATTGTGCACACAACAATAGGCCTATATAAACACAAGCATATTCACAATAAAAAAATTATAATTTTTTTAATAGTCATTTATTAATTTGTTTTTGTTTGCATGTTGTTGTTTTTTATGTAACTATTAACTATTATTTTTATCTTCTGTGGGTTATGGATAAAATATGGTAATTGTTATAGTTTATTAACATGTATTTGACTTTTGGAATTCATCTAGCGATTCCCTGCCATTGTCCTGTGACTTCCAGGGGGTCCCATTCTCCACTTTGGGAACCACTGAATTACATGATATATTTTGTTCCATTTATCTTTCATTTATAATCATTTCCATATTAATTTTCACAATTGTAGTATTTCAACCTAGAGTTAATATATTTCTAATTTCCTTCACTAGCTTTTTTTTTTTTTACATGTAATGTAATGAGTAGAAATGACCAGCATTGTATTACCTGCATCTGAATATGCCCTGGACAACACGCTTAAAGTATCTACCTCTAAAAGCATTTGGGTATGTGGTCTTCTTTTCTGCAGGTACTCAGGCACATATAGAGGCTCAGTCGTCCTGGATTACTGCGCTCTCATGGGTCCAAACGTCCACACCGTTCCTCATCCAGGAAGCCAGCAGTCAGCTCAACCCTCCAGAGAGTCTGCTGGTGGGTCGATTGGACGGCTCTCTCTGCTGGCTGGAGGTCACTGAAGACCTGAGGGTGGACCGGACGGAGCTTATGCACTGCCACAGAAAGGAGGGTATGTACCTAAAAACTTGCTCAAGAGCTTTGGTTTTGTGGTTGGATGGACTGTGGAAACCTGTTTCCATTTTTGTGTTTAGCACCTCAATGTCTGGCCTGGTACAGTATTGAGAAACCTTTCGCCGTGGGTTATCCTGATGGTAAAATACTGCTGGGAACAGCCGAGAGCTACGAAACCGAGCCGCCAATTCTGCTGACAGCATTTCCAGTGAGTAACATATCCTCATAAACATTCTTTGTACTCAAGATTTTAAATTCGTGAAGTAATTGTTCCCTTGAACAGTTTTTTTTGGAGATTTTGGGATTTAATTTTAAAGAAAACATCTAAAAACAGCTTTTTCTCCTTCACTGAGTCATAAATCGCCACTCCTACAGTGCTTACATACTGTACACAAAATATCTCTGCAACTTCAACGTGTAAAAAACATAAATAAATAAAATTGGTAAACCTGGCAGTACAAATTAATGTTCCATTCTTAAAATAAAGCTCATGGGCACATTTAAGCATAAAATATTAGAAAACTTTGAAAAAAAATATGACAAATGTTTGCAATCTGGGTGTCACGATGGCGCAGTGGGTAGCACAATTGCCTCACAGCAAGAAGGTCGCTGGTTCAAGCCCTGGCTGGGTCAGTTGGCATTTCTGTGTGGAGTTTGCATGTTCTCCCCGTGTTGCCATAGGTTTCCTCTGGGTGCTCCGGTTTCCCCCACAGTCCAAAGACATGTGCTTTAGGGGAATTGAGTAAGCTAAATTGGCTGTAGTGTATGTGTGTGAATGCAAGAGTGTATGGGTGTTTCCCATTATTGGGTTGTGGCTGGCAGTTCATTCCCCAATGGATATGCCAAAAATAAATAAATGAATGAATGAATGTTTGCAATTTGTGATTAGTCAACCTGGAAAATTTCATGACAGCTTAAGTATTTACCATATTCACTTTATTAAAAAATAAGAAATAAAAAAAAATAATAATAATTTTATATATATATATATATATATATATATATATATATATATATATATTTTAATGTGTGTATATATATATATATATATATATATATATATATATATATATATATATATATATATATATGTGTATATATCACATTTTTTTAAATATATATATATATATTTTTTCTTCCTATACCTTATTAATATATTATGTAACTATTATTATGTTTAATGCATATGGTTTAGTTAAACAAAAAACTACATCAGGATCTTAAACACTTTGTAAAATATTTTATGTAACATTTATAATTTATTCAACAAAATAGTGAAATACCAATAAAGAGAAGAAAAAAAAAACAGTACAGAATGATTGAAACAACATATAAACAAGAGATGACAAAAGTCAAATTTTTACAAAGCCAGTGTTAGATTTAGATGAGGATTTACAGACTTAAAATGCTAGATTCCCAAGAGTCTTAAGATACGTCCCCATGTTCTTTCAGCTTTTTTCTGTTGGACCAAAACTCATGAAGAACAGGACAAAACAAAAATAAATGTGCCAATGTCCCTTCTGCCCCACCACATCTGTCATATTTAGGAGATACAGAGAAACATATTAGACCTAATCTGGTTTTAGAGAAGTAAAGGCGATGTAAAACTTAAAATTGGATTCATTTATGTCTCGAATTTATTGAACCTTGATTCTTCCCAGATCTCATCAGGCACTTTTTCATTCGAATCCATAGCCTAAGCTGTCTTAATGTAGGATCTTAAACAATTTTTAAAAGAATTGAGTAATCTATCCTAGCAGAATGAACAATAAAAAAAACTATCTGCAAATACTCAACACAATCTACACAAAAATATATAATTCTTAACTCTACAAACCATTAAAGACAGTTTAGGATATGCTTTGTGCAACCAAACACACGCTTTTAGACAAATGCAATTTGAGACTAACTCGTGTGTCTTTCCACAGGAGAGTGTGAGTGCTCTCAGATGGGATCCTACAGGTCATCTTCTGCTGTCTGTCGGCCGCTCAGAGGTGGTGAAGATCTGGGGTCGAGCCGGCGGCGCTTGGGTCACCCTTCACTCTCTATTCCACACGGGCACCGTCAACACAGCCGAATGGTGCCCTCTGCCAGGTAGAGGAGCGGACCCTCGGCTCATGATGGCAGTGTGAGTGTGGCACAAGATTAACAGTCATTAAAGTAACATTTTCATGTGCACACTTTTCTATTTATGTAGGATTCTGAAAGGAGTCCTATTATGCTGTTTACACTTTCAAGTCAAGTTGAGATTTGTTGTCATTCTGCTACATGTGCAGGTATAAAGTGGAATGAAATTGTGTCTCGAAGGACCACAGTGCTACATAGAGTACATAAATAATTATTAATATAAACAAAAGACTAAACGAAAGGGCTATTTTAAACCTTTACAAAAGGTATTCTAACTGTACTAACTATACATATTCTTTAAATACTTAACTATACACATAACCGAAGACAGACTATACAATACTTTTACATCAGACAGAACATTCATTCATTCATTCATTTTCTTGTAGGCTTAGTCCCTTTATTAATCCGGGGTCGCCACAGCGGAATGAACCGCCAACTTATCTAGCAAGTTTTTACGCAGCGGATGCCCTTCCAGCCGCAACCCATCTCTGGGAATTAGACAGAACATTATTGTGCAAAAGAGATATTTAGGGTTGATGAAGACAAGTAGTACAACATGATTTGTGGTACGTACAAAAATCCGTAAAAACATATGCTGGCGGTTCATTCCGCCGTGGTAACCCCAGATTAATAAAGGGACTAAACCGAAAAGAAAATGAATAAATGAATGAATGAATGAATGAATAATTTACCATCAGACATTTAAAAAAAAGGGTTATGTTCCTTTTTTCAGAGTGTACATAAAATTCTTGTTTCAACTGTGCTATGAAGTTATTGTAAAATGTCAGTTTTGATTTCATAGAGACCTTAAGTGAAATAATTGATTGGAGAAATCTTGTATACCTTATCATTATGTCCTTTTGTCTGTAAGATCCGCTTATGATTGTGGTTTAATATTACAATTTGTTTGAAATCATTAATTTTTCATAGAAAACTCAGTCATTTAATAAATTGATGTTTATTTCAAGCCGGCTTTAAAAGGAAAGTTCTTAGTGAGGGCAGAAAATGTCATTTGCAGCAACTTGGGAGGAAAAAAACCTTAACTAACATTAGACATGCTACTGAAACGCATAACACGGCACATTTATTACACCTTCAAGTCATAAACTTGAAGAATGGGTAATGAATATCTCAGAGGAGCATTTCTGAGCGCTTTAAATCACCACTTCTTGAAGTATTTTTAGAATGTGTAGACATTTAGCTGCCATGTTGGTCCTCAAGGATGCACAGGTGTATAATCCGTCATCCGGGTTGTTCAGATTAGCCTTTCTTCATTTTCCACAGAGGATGTCAAAATGGCCTCCTGTATGTGTGGACTGTTCCTCAAGGGGGCGCCAATGTCTCAGTGCCCAATTTCCTCACTCCGTCCACCAGCCAAGACAAGAGCAGTGCAATCAAGGTCAGAATTATGTATTATTTATTGTTCTTTTTTACCGGGGAGCATAATTTAGTCTAAATAAATGAAGCCTTCTTATTTATTACCTTTTTAACCTAGCATTTTAATTCTCTTTTGCTGCTTTTTTTTGATTGATTGTCTCAGTAAAGGTCTTTTTTGGAGTTTGTTAGCATAGTTAAGGAAGATGTATGTGCGTTTTTTTTTTTTCAGCGGGGCACTGCTAAGTGCATGTTCAGACTGAGTGGACACATTACCGCTGTAAAAACGCTGTCATTTTGCCCCAGTGGTCTTGCTTTGGTGTCTGGGGGAATCGGAGGACTGCTTAACATCTGGTCTCTAAGAGTAAGTCAAATATTTTATGTTAGTATTTGTTTTATTAGCTTAAAGTAAAAATGTTCGTGAGATTTATAGATATTAAAGATATTTTTAAGATTGTTGGAGTCAAAATAGGAAAAAATACTATGTCTACAGATTTCCAGCATTCTTTAAAATATTTTTTATAAATTATAAAATATATGTTTAACAGAAGACTAACTCAGAATGGGAATTGTGTGTAAATGATGACACTTCTTTAAAAAATAAAATAAATTTATTGTATACCCCCCTGTCTGTTCTAGGATGGTTCAGTCCTGCAGACTGTGGTTACAGGAATGGGCTCTGTGGTTTGTACCACTTGGATTCCCCATATAGGGGTGACTGCTTGTTCTGGAAGATCAAAGGTACTACTTTCTGAAAAGCGATTAATGTTTAATTAAAAAATGGTTGAAGGGATGTTTTATGCGTGTATCTGTCTGTTTCTCCTATCTCAGGATGTCTTGCTAATTCGCTGTACCTCAGACTGGATCTCTCAGAATCACATTCTGGCCTCCTGCCGTTCGGTTCTGCGCAGTCAGGGCATTCTGGGATTGAATCGTGCCCCCTGCATGGCCGTTTTTCTCGAGCGCCTTCCCACACTGCTTCAGGAACAGTACAACTATGAAAAGGTACATAATGTTTCTTATTAAAATTCGCTGCAGGTATTGAGGCACACTTTGCTGTCTTAAAACTTATAAATGTATTTAAATTTGCTGAAATAAAATGCGCTAAAGACAAGGCAAAGCACTCTTGTTTTTAATCTTATAGATACTAATTTAAATCTTTTTTATGTCTCTTAATATCTCTTTGAAACAAGGCTTTATTAGTCAAATTAATAAATCAAGTTTTTTGATATAAATTTGATGAAAGATTTTTGTTCATGGGTGACACTGTGGCTCAGTGGTTAGCACTGTCGCCTCACAGCAAGAAGGTCACTGCTTCGAGTCCCGGCTTGTCCAGTTGGCATTTCTGTGTGGAGTTTGCATGTTCTCCCCATGTTCGCATGGGTTTCTTCCTGGTGCTCGTTTTCCCCCACAGTCCAAAAAACATGCAATTTAGGTGAAGTGGGTAAACAAAATTGGCTGTAGTGTGTATACAGGAGTGTATGGGTGTTTCTCAGTACTGGGTTGCTGCTGGAAGGGGATCTGCTGCGTTAAATATATTCTGGAATAGTTGGCGGTTCATTCTGTTGTGGCAACCCCTGATAAATAAGGGACTAAGCCGAAGGAAAATGAATTAATGGTTTTGACTCACTTCAAATGTTAACCTACAAAACAATGGTTATTGTTCTAAAGTGACGATTTAACATTTTATTTCGTTTTGTTTTATTTTTTATTAGAATTTTTAATAATTAGTTAGTTAGTAAGTTAGTAAGTTAGTTAATTCATATCTTTCACGTTTTCTTTAATAAAAATAAAATTTAAAAAGTGTACAAATATTGCTGATACTGTACATTTCTTGAGCCAATGTTAGATTTATTTATGTATGCATAATTATTATTGCATAAAAATGCCTGAAAAATGAAGAACTTCAAAAGAAAATGTCAGTAAGTAAAATATCTAAATGTTTATGAACTTGCAAATGAGGCACATTCCAGAAGCTGCAATGTGAAAATTGTTTCTAATAAACGTTCTAACTTTAATTTTATGATACACTTTGAAGATTAATTTAATTCACAAGACCTTTATTAATGGATTTCGGTTATAAAATAGGAAAATATTCAATCATAACTCAGATTTGTAATAAAAAGAGCTGCACTAAACATTAAACGGTTTATAAAACACAATAGAAATGACTAACATTATCAGACTGATGTGTATTCAACAATTTAATATTAGATATAGCATATTAGATTGATTTCTGATGGATCATGTGACACTAACACTGGACATGCAATGCTGATAATTCAGCATTGCCGTTATCACATCAAATGTAAATTTGTAAATTGTAAATTTGTAATTTGTAAATTTTTTTTTAAATATAAAAAACTAAAAACTGTTATTTTTAAATTGTGCTTTACTGCATTTTTACAGCATTAAAAACTTCTTTCAAAAAAGCTAAATATTTTTTCAAATCATTTATTGTAATGTTGGAGGGTTGGACAATGAAAATGAAAAGCCTGGTTTTAGGGTGTTTTCACACCTGCCTTATTTAGTTCAGTTGAATTGCAATAGAGTTTATTTTCACTCTTGGTGCGGTTCGCTTGGGCAGGTGTGAATATAGAAATCGCACTCGAGTGCGCACCAAAAGTAGACCAAAAAACGAACGAACCCTGGAGCAGTTCATTTGTGGTGAAATCTTGATCCAAACTAAAACAGACCCAACCACAAAGGTAGCCTTTTTGGACTTATCCTTGCTGCTGTAGGCCGATGCGCTGTGCATTATGGGATGTGGAGGAAAAATACTTGTTGACAGCGCTTTACCAAGCTTTATAGTATACTATGTGCAGGGATACAATCAGCCAGCGCAGTCGTCCCTCCATAGTAAAAGAGTTCCATTGGCTTTTTTCCGCACAGTAATTCTGACCAATCGAAAAGCAGTTTAAGAAACACATTTAATAACATCTGGCCAATGAGTGATGTGGATTTTGTCAAATGACTGCATTTTGGTTCTTTTCAACTGGTTCGGACCAAAGCAATCAGTTTGGTGTGAAAAGGACCCTAAACAGCAGAAAAATATGTTGCCTTTGGTCCGGACCATTCATTCATTCATTTTCTTGTCGGCTTAGTCCCTTTATTAATCCGGGGTCGCCACAGTGGAATGAACCGCCAACTTATTCAGCAAGTTTTTACGCAGCGGATGCCCTTCCAGCCGCAACCCATTTCTGGGAAACATCCACACACACATTCACACACACACTCTTACACTATGGACAATTTAGCCTACCCAATTCACCTGTACCACATGTCTTTGGACTGTGGGGGGAAACCGGAGCACCCGGAGGAAACCCATGCGAAGGCAGGGAGAACATGCAAACTCCACACAGAAACACCAACTGAGCCGAGGTTCGAACCAGCAACCTTCTACTGCGCCACTGCCTCGCCCGGTCCGGAACAAATGAACCGAAATACAGATGTGAAAGCACCCTTAGACCACAGTAATTCATTAGTATAGTGTAGGGCCTCTTTTTGTGGCCAAAACAGCATCAATATGTCTTGGGAATGAAACATACAAATCTTGAATTGTGGCCGGAGTGATTTTGAGCCATTTTTCTTGCTGAATAGAGACCAGGTTACTACGTGATGCTGGAGGAGGAGGAAAACGTTTCCTGACTCCTGGCTCCTCCAAAACACTCAAAAGTGGCTCAATAATATTTAGATCTGCTGACTGTGCAGGCCATAGGAGATATTAAACTTCACTTTCATGTTTATCAAACCACTCTGTCACCAGTCTTGCTGTGTGTATTAGTGCATTATCATCCTGATAAACCGCACCGCCTTCAGGATACAATGTTTGAATCATTGGGTGCACATGGTCCTCCTGAGTAGTTCTTGGCAGGGACCTCCTCACTGTGCATAATGCTTTATAATGGTTTTCTTGGTGCATGATGGATCTTATTTTATCACATGTGTCTCTCTCTGTCCTCAGAGTCACGTGATGGCGGGCGATCAGTTGACCCACAGTGCTTTTCTTCAGAGTCTGTCCTCTCTGGCTATGGGTCTGTTCTTGGATCAGTTACTGTGTCGTCAGCCCAAACCCCCTCACCACAGCGGGATGGGCCCGGTTCAGGATGGGGCTCATGGATCCTTCTGTCCCTCAGAGTGGAACTGGCTATCTACCTATTCAACCACAGTGAAGAGCGCAGAGGCGTTCGCTCGTGGCACACCCTTCCCAGAAGCCTTCATCGCACCTGAGTTTCATCATCCTGGAGCTGCTGAGTTCACCAAACCACTGGTAAAAACACTAATTGGGTTATTCCTTCTCAAATCTGCCATGTAATTGATATTTGCATGAGTATTATTCTGTCGTATCTATTGTGGTTGGCTTAACTTATAATAGTAATAATATAATGCAGGGGTTCTCAAACTTTTTTCATCAAGTACCACTTCAGAAAACAATGTCCCTCCAAGTACCCCCATATGACCAGTATTAACATACAGTAGTGTAGTAGGCCTAATTAAGCAGCTAAAGCGCTGCACAGTTTAAAAACGTGGCAGATTAATTACTATTATTAATAAATTAATTCATATTTATTATCATTGGCCACTTTAAACCTTATAAAGAGTTTGAACATTAACACAGCTGTGTTTATATGTAAACAAAACAAACAAACAAACAAAATAAAATGTCAACGTTTAAATTAAAATGTGCTTTTAAAAGTTCATTAAAAATGGTAGGCCACTGTTCTTAAAAAGTAAAAAAAATAAAAAATCTCCTGTACATAAAATGTAAAGTGTTAACCTAAAGTATAATACTCATCAAAGCCTGGAAATGCTGCTTGGACCTCATAAATATAGGCTATATGTAATCATATTCATATATGAACCATTTTTGATAATTTTTTAAATATATGTTGCATGTACATATGACATATTGGATTCCTCTGCACACCACTAAAAGGCAGCCCGCGTACCACTAGTGGTACACGTACCAGAGTTTGAGAACCACTGATATAATGAATTAAAAAAATAATAATAATAAACAAATAATTAAATAAATTAGAGAAAAAAGGAAAATAAATAAAAAAAACATGTATTTTTTCTAAAATATTTTATATTAGGTTTTAATTTTGCAAATCTAGTATTATAATAAATATAGTATAAAACCGAGTAGTATGACATACTGTAATAATGCTATTAAACTATATAAATAATAATAATCATAACATCAATATGCTTTTTGTCTTCGTTTTTGTACAGGTACAAGACCTGTGTTTTAGCAAACTTGCTAATTCTTAACACCTGTCCGCAGGAGACTTGACAAAATGGAAATATAATAAATACATGTACACAACATTATAATTCTTTACATAAAATGACTGAAGGCAAAAGCAAAGATCCAACAAACTAATAGTAGACTACTTGTGCAAACACTGCTGTTTTGTTTTTAACCTCTTTTTAGGAACACTACTAAAAACATTTATATTACTTTCTGATTTTCGGCCAATAGGTAAATCATTCCACAGTTTGGCTCCCTTTACAGAGAAGACAGATTGACCAAAAGAGGTCCTACACTTTAGCACTAGACAATCAACATTAGCAGTTGCCTGTGTGACTCTGTGAGAGGTTTGATGCCTGCTGATTAGATCAGAAAACAGGATTGGAACATGATTGTTTAAACGTATAAAAACCCACTTAAGAAAATTAAATTGAATAAAACTATCAAATTAAAAATGTCATGTTTACATAAAACTTCACAATGATGCCATCGTATAGGGTTTAAGTCCACCATTTAAAATGCTTGTTTATGTTTTTTTTAGTCAATATATATTAGCCACAGCCATGTCACCCTGCAGCCCAAGACCGGTTACTCACTGAAGCTAAGCAGGGCTGAGCCTGGTCAGTACCTGGATGGGGGACCACTAGGAAACACTAGGTTGCTCTTGGAAGTGGTGTTAGTGAGGCCAGCAGGGGGCGCTCAACCTGTGGTCTGTGTGAGTCCTAATGCCCCAGTAAAATTGAAGAGGACACTACACTGTCAGTGGGCGCCGTTGTTCTGATGAGACGTTAAACCGAGGTCCTGACTCTCTGTGGTCATTAAAAATCCCATGGCACTTCTCGTAAAAGAGCAGGGGTATAACCCCGGTGTCCTGGCCAAAGTCCCTCTAGCGGCCCATATGATCATGGCCTCCCAATCATCCCCTTCCACCGAATTGGCTCGATCACTGTCTCTCCTCTCCACCAATATCTGGTGTGTGGTGAGCGCACTGGCGCCGTTGTCCTGTGGCTGCCGTCGCATCATCCAAGTGGATGCTGCACACTGGTGGTGGTGTGGAGAGACCCCCCCCCCCCCCCCCCCTCATGATTGTGAAGCGCTTTGGGTGTATGGCCATACACAATAAATGCGCTATATAAATACACATTACATTACATTACATTACAATAGTAGTTAAAGAGGCTTGTGACCATGATGCAATGCAATACATAAAGTGAGAGAATATCCTTGTTATCAATACAGCGCCTCAAATGTATCCCGAATAGGCCTTATAGAGAAGCACATAGAAACTGTTTTCTTGACATTCAACGTTAAATAAAACAGCTCAAGCCATCTTAAAAATATGCTGTAAAGCCTGGGTCAGTTGCTCACCTGTATATGTAAGTATATATACAGTTGATGTCAGAAATATTAGTTTATTTTTTTCCCTTAATTTCTGTTTAACGGAGAGAAGATTTTCTAAACATAATACTTTTAATAACTCATTTCTTATAACTGATATTTTTTTATCTTTGCCATGATGACAGTAAATAATATTTTACTAGATATTTTTCAAGACACTTCTATACACCTTAAAGTGACATTTAAAGGCTTAACTAGGTTAATTAGGTTAACTATACAGGTAAGGATAATTAGGCAAGTTAATATATAACGATGGTTTGTTAGAAAAAAAGCTTAAATGGGCTAATAATTTTGACCCTAAAATGGTTTTAAAAAGTTAAAAACTGATTTTATTCTAGCCAAAATAAAACAAATAAAACTTTCTCCAGAAGACAAAATATTATCAGGCAAACTGTGAAAATTTCCTTGCTCTGTTAAACATCATTTGGAAAAAAATAAAAAATAAATAAATAAATAAATAAATAAATATATATATATATATATATATATATATATATATATATATATATATATATATATATATATATATATATATATATATATATATATATTTATTTATTTATTTTTTTTTTAAATATTAATAAAACAAATCATTTATGTTTAGAAATTTTAAGATTAAAAATTTTAAATATGGGAGAAAAATCATGCATAAAAGGAAATAAACAAATTATACATACACAACATAGACAAATAAACTAATAATACACTTTTTTTATATTAGTTGTTTTACATTGTTAGGGTTTACATACTGAATGTACACACATTCCTTTACATTTTTAATGATACTAAATAAATAAGTACTATAAAAAATTTGAAGTAACATTTTATAAATAATTATTTTCCGGTAATAAAGTGGCTTTAGTGGCTTCAGATGAATAAAAAAAAATAATATTACAAATATATATGTATATATATATATATATATATTACTTGTAATATAATATATATAATGTTTGTTTGTTTTTGTTTTTTTAAAGATTTACTTATTATTAATCTTGTAATTAAGTATATTGTTAGAATTCAGTATTTTACCAAAGCACAGGAAGTTAAAAAGGTCATTTCGCTATGAGAGTTTATGCTCCAGTCCTCCTTCTCCTTCCAGGACAACAGTAAATGGACCTTCATGATGGATGAGCAGCTCATGTCGTGGGCGACTAGCAGGCCTGAAGTAAGTCTGTGTGTTTCTGAATGTGTGTGTGTGTGAGCGTGAGCTTTAGCAGATATCCGAACATCCAGATCGTCTCTCAGTGGCCTCATCCGTCTCTGTCAGTAGAGCTCCTGTGTTCTGCATTGTTCTTTCAGATTTTTATCTCTCTTCACATGCTTTTATTCATTCAGCTTTTATAAATTACTGCGCACAAACCTCTACCAGCTCCAGACACACAAAAACCTGTCTCTGCCTAAAATAAAACCATTTCTTCTTCATTGAAAGCATATTTGTGTGCCTGTTTTACTTTGTGCTTATTGAATTGACTGTGTAACATAGATTTTGGACTTTTTTTTTTGCTTCAGTACTTTGAGATTATACATTACATTAAAAGTAATAGTTATAATAGGGTATATGCCGAGCTAGTGCTGTTCCCATGCTGATACACTTCCTGTGACCTGTTATTGTGAACTTTTTTTTCCATTTTATACAGTCCATCCTTATACAGCCTCGATATTGTAATGTCATAAAAATACATTCAGTTAACTTTAGCATTTATTTAGTTGCTCAAGCGTAAAACGAGACAAAAAGCTGTTTACTCGCACGCGCCCGTCGGAATCGCAGAAGCTCCATTGAATATACTGGGGTAAAATAAATGCTCATATTATAAAGATATGGCGGGGGAAATGTAATTTAATGCAGTGCTTCTTCTACACTCTGAGACCCACTTTAAATCGGATATCACTCAGCTAGTGGAGATCGCTGATTTTTAAAGAAAACAGACCTTAAACGCACCGGATTTTGCATTGGCATTCAATTCGCCGGAAGCACTTAACCCAGGTTACTGGCAAATAAACAGTCTTATTAGCATGCTTCGGCATATACCCCATGGGCCATGTGATATTAATCATCCATGTTAATGCCATACAAGCATTTATGAAATATGCCACTTAGTTCAGGAGTCCAAAATCATTTGCTTTGTGTTATAGTCTGATTAATAAAGTTACAGTTGTTTACTGTAACTTTATTAACCAGACTATAACACAAAGCAAATGATTATAATTTAAGAAATGTATATTTAAATATATATGGTATTATATAGTGACACTGCCATACAAGCAAATTTTGTTTTCCCCAAGTATAAGCATGTGATATATTTAGTTTGTTCATCAGCTGTTTAATAAAATATAAATTATTATTGAATGAGTTATATTTTAAACGCAAGTCTTTATGTAGACCAACATTTGCATTCATATCCATATTATGTTTTTTTTTTTTTTTTTACAGAGAAATATGATCATACATGATTTACCTGATTACATACTACATTATATTCTACTTTTTTATCTCTATTTTATTCTTTTTTTTTTCTGGCATAAAAATTCCCCTAATCCTCTTTGTAAAAACCTTCAACTCTAATTTGTCAAAAAAAAAAAACAATAATTTTGAACCTTGTCATCCAATGTTCAGATTTGTTTTTAATTTTTGCAAATTATTCATTCATTCGTTTTCTTTTCGGCTTAGTCCCTTTATTAATACGGGGTCGCCACAGTGGAATGAACCACCAACTTATCCAGCACATGTTTAACGCAGCGGATGCCCTTCCAGCTGCCACCCATCTCTGGGAAACATCCGTACACACCCATTCACACTCATACACTATGGACAATTTTAGCCTACCCAATTCACCTGTACCACATGTCTTTGGACTGTGGGGGAAACCGGAGCACCCAGAGGAAACCCATGCGAACGCAGGGTGAACATGCAAACTCCACACAGAAACGCCAACTGACCCAGCGGAGGCTTGAACCAGCGACCTTCTTACTGTGAATCGACAGCACTACCTACTGCGCCACTTTCCAAATTAATGTATATTTAATAAAATAATGCCACGTCTGCATTTTTAAACATACAATTTTAGAAAGCTTGTAATTTAATAAAAAAAAAGGTTTGCAGTTCTTAATGTAATCAACCATGCTAGCTAGTTTATTTAGCCCATTAACCTGCAGTGTCTTCCCTGAATAGACTGTGCTTCAACTATTTCATTCTAATCAGATTGTGCTTGTGTGTTGGACAGGACTGGCAGCAGGGCGGTAAAAGTGAGGTGTACCTGTGGGGTAACGGCCGCCATGGGCAGCTAGCGGATGCTGGAACCAGTGCATCTGTGCCCACACTGGCACCCTCACTCTCTCAGACACAACAGGTGGAGTACCAACATTAAAATTCAGCTCATCTCTATTTCTATAGCATTTTTTTCAAAATAGATTGTGTCAAAATGAGAACAAAAAGCCATAATGATCATTCAAATCATGGAGCATTCCAGCAAATCAGGCAGGCAGGAGAATAGTGGTAGAATGCTACAACTACTTCTTGGTAGTTGGCATTCTGAACACTCTCGTTTTCGACACACTAGAAGACAACAAATGAAAATGTTTAAGTAAAATTACTTAAGTAAAATGCACTTAATTTAGATAATCTTAGGAGAAAAGATTAAATATCTAATATAATTTTCTAATAAAGAAATTCCATCTTGACTTAAGATAATATGAAATATAAATAAATACTTGGCAAGAAAAGCATTTTTGAAATCTTTAAGAATTTATAAAATATTTAAACATCTTCTGCACCTTAAAAAGATTGCAGAGAAAGAAACCCTGGGTTTACTGAAGAAAACCTGCTCTTCATAGAGTAAGTTACCATGGTAAAGTTGCCTTGTCTCCCTAACAGGGTTTGACATACCTCCCATTTTGAAAGGGAAAACCCAGTTTTCCTCATTTCAGGGTTAACATGCTTGAGTTTTCACTTTCTGTCTTCAGATTTTCTGACCAATCAAATGCTCTCTAGTATCTAAAGTCTCCGCCCTCTACAAGCCCTCTACAAGCACTGGAATAGGTCATTTATTCACACGTAACAGAGCTTTTAATTCGCACAGAGTGTTTTGTAAACACTTGCAAATATTAGAAAATAATAAACAGCCAGCTTGGTGTTAATCTGAACTTCTCCAAATTTATTAGTCATAACGATGCTCTGAGGAACCCCAATATCCGGGATACGGAAACACACTGTGCGCACATACACTCAATTATCTGTAGAAAGCCTTTAGGGGGAGAATGCATACAGACAAATAGGACATTCAAAATTAAGTCTGTTTCTCATGATTACAGTTTTCTGTGTAACGAATGGCTCATAGCATGCTATATAAGAAAGAAAGGGATTCATACAGGGAAAATGTGCTTTACATTGGGTAATAGAAGTCTGACTTTGTGATGCCGCAGACCACAAATGGGATCAAACCTGGTTGCACTGAATGATGTACAGTCACTGGCCATTTTATTAGGTGTACCTGTGCAACTGCTCGTTAACGCAAATTTCTAATCAGCCAATCACATGGCAGCAACTCAATGCATTTAGGCGTGTAGACATTGTCAAGATGATCTGCTGCCGTTCAAAGCGAGCATCAGAATGGGGAGAAAAGGTGATTTAAGTGACTTTGAATGTGGCATGGTTGTCGGTTCTAGACGGGCTGTTCTGAGTATTTCAGAAACTGCTGATCTACTGGGATTTTTACACATAACCATCTCTAAGAGTTTACAGATAATGGTCTAAAAAAAGAGAAGATAACAACGTGAAAGCATGGATCCATCCGGCTTTGTATCGACATTTCAGGCTGGTGGTGGTTGTGTAATGGTGTGGGAGATATTTTCTTGGCACACTTTGGGCCCTTTAGTACCAACTGAGCATCGTGTCAACACCACAACCTATCTGACTATTGTTGCTGACCATGTTCATCCCTTTATGACAACAGTTTACCCATCTTCTGATGGCTACTTCCAGCAAGATAACATGTCATGTCAGAAGGCGGGAATCATCTCAAACTGGTTTCTTGAACATGACAATGAGTTTACTGTACTCAAATGGCCATCACAGTCACCAGATCTCAATTCAATAGAGCAGCTTTGGGATGTGGTGGAGTGGGAGATTCACATCATGGCCGCAAAGGATCCACCAGTTGTGTTTTTCATTACCTGGGAAACGAAGAATGCATTTTGAGGCTGCATTTAAAGGCGCCTTCGAATTTTTTAAAAATGAGACAGCCTTCATCGTGCTGCAATGATGCAGCACCAGTGTTGCCAATGCCAACTTGGTAAATTTGTTGATAGATTTTGTTACTTTTCATTCTACCTTAGCAACATTTTTTAAAAAGCACCTAGCAACAAATTTAGCAATTTTTAACATTTATGTGGCTACTTATTTTTAAAAAGAGCGATGGCTGCAGGCTCCACTCAGTAGAGTAAATTGCTAGCTCAGATTGTTTTACATCACTGTTAATTTACTGATATTGGTTAACATGTATAATTGTTGGTACTTTAGGTAGCAATAAATTCCAATAGTGCTATAATTGTTGTCACTTTCACAAATGTGTTTATTTCCAAGCTAAAAAGAGTAAGTACACAAGCTGTGATTGTTTAAAAGAATGTAACCGTTCATTATCAGTGTTATATTTAAATATAAAAAGTTCTTATCAAAACGTGTTTGTATTACTCTTACAAATAGTCGACTATATTTTTCATACAAATCTAAATAGTTAATGCAACCAATTTATTGTGCATCTGGATGTAATATAATGCACGGCATCTCAGAGAGTAGAGACATGGCGGGCTTACGCTTGTCAGATATTATGTGATGATGTCACTTCTATGCAAATTAGTGTGTGATGTCATCTGGCAACATTTAGCTACTTTTTGGGCAGGCTTTTGCTACTTTTTATTGGAAATAGTTGGCAACACTGTGCAGCACCCTTCGAATGCATTCTTCGGATTGTGCAGTCTCTGAAATGAGACACAGCTATAATTTGAGAATTTAACTGAAAACAAACAACGAGTCTATTTTCAGATTTCAATTTTAGATTAGAAGAGCAAACACAAACTATTTTTTATTCTTAATGACATGCACAGATTAATTGTTAACCACAAAACTAGCAATGTGAGCTAACAAAATCCATATGGTTGGTTTTGATTTCATTTGTACTTCAACAGTTTCTTCTCGTCAGTGTCAGTATATTGTGCAGATGCATGAGCACTTTACACTAATGTATTTTTTTTTTTTTATGTGCGTACAAAAGCGTTCTCATGGCTTGATAATATTAAGATCGAACCACTGAAGGGGAAGGCATGTGGTTTGTTTTGAGGATTTTTTTTTTTCTGGACTTTTGAATGCTATTGTCTGTGGAGGATGAGGGAGCTCTCAAATTTGACCTAAAATATTTAAATTTGACGAATGAATTTTTGTGGGTTTGGAATGACATGAAGGTTAGTGATTACTAGCATGCTACTCATAATGCTTTAAGTTAATATGTTGTGTTAAAGAGATGTGTGTTTCTCTCAGGTCGTGTGCGGTCAGAACTGCACGTTCCTGGTTCAGGCTAACGGGACGGTTCTAGCTGTTGGAGAGGGCAGTTATGGGCGGCTTGGACAGGGTAATTCAGATGACCTGTACACCCCTACTATCATCTCAGCTTTACAAGGTAATGCAAACCATTGCAGACTCATTTTCAGCACTGCACCAAAAATACTATGCATCAAATGCATGCGATTTGCTGAAGTTACAGCACTGATTGCTTTCAGTTTCAGGGGAATATAGAAACCTAAGTGGTGGAAATAGGATGCAGAACATCCTGAAATTTAAAGTTTGCTCTTTATATCAGTTTATACTGAGTGTTGTATAACGGCAATATAATAACTACATGAAAGTTGTATCTCTTTCATTGAGTAACTTGAGAACAAATGTGAATGAAGCATATAATCAATTGATTATTATTAGCGTTCAATGAAAAGTTGAAAAAAAAAGAACGATACTTAAAAGGAAAAATAATTTCATAAAATTTTATTAATGTATTTTTTTATCAAGTTACTTTTTTATTGTATTTAAATAATGTAATAATATGTTAAATACTTTAAATTGTGCATATAATATTATAATATTAATATATAAAAATACATTTATATAGTGTGTGTATAGTAAATATAATAATGTTAGCATGGTCATGGTCTAAACATAATAATAATAAAAGATAAATAAAAATAATAATAATAATACTAATAATAATAAGAAGAATTATTATTCTTATTATAATTATTATACTATAGTTTTAATCTAAAATTATTTACAATATAAATATATCATATAGTAAAGATAATAATTTAAGGATGGTCATGGTCATATAATAATAATAATAATAATAATAATAATAATAATAATAATAATACATTTCTTTATTTATTCTAAAATTCTCACCAGAATTTACCACTTTTACTATTATTATAATTCTTGTTATTATTAACATTATTTGTAATAATAACAAATAATTAGTTTAATTAGTTTAGTTTTAAGTATGGCATAGTAATGTTTTTTTTTTTTTTCAACACACACTCATTCTGAAAGCGTAGCCCTATATACATTACTGGATGTTGCGAATTATGTAGCTAGGTGTCACGATTACCAGCGATCATATCCCATAAGATCGCTGGTTTGCACTAACTATAACCATGGACTACACTTCCGCCTTGGATGGACTACATATTCATACATGCACTCCGGTCCTTTTTGCGCTTACCAGCTGACAATTTTCCTCCATATAGACGGCTTTTCTGCTGTTACTAGATTGTCAAGTACGTCAGCAGACTTGAGACAAGTCGACCACGACAACGGAGTTAAGTCTGGCGAATAACTGTTCAAGAAAGCGGGTAAGACAAAAACAGAAGCCAAAAATAAAATAAACGAGTAAACAACAAGGTGAGAATGTGGTAAAATCTGAAACCGTGGTAAAATCAGGCAAGGGCTTTTTTTCAGGGAAGGAGGGTGGGTCAGTCAGTCAGTCGACAGCAGACTCTGGTGGATTTATGTGATAACAGCAGACGTAAATTTCACTCGTGAAAGAAATTTGAGTTCTGAAAAAGGGTACACATCGGCCTCTGGTGGATTTGCAAAAACAAAAACTTAAAAAAAAAACTTACCTCCTCAGACATATTTAACACTCTCCAGAAATGTATATAGAGGTACATTTTCAGAATGAGCCTGAGTTGTTTTTATTTTGTCATGCTTAAAACATAATAACAAAATACAACAGCAATAACTGCTATACAATAATAATAATTAAAAAAAATAATAATAATAATGGTAATATTTTGAAAACTATATGTTGTATCTGTTCCATTCAATTTTTGTTTCCCTCAATAGGTTATGTAGTGACGCAGCTGGTGACATCATACGGGTCAGACGGCCACTCACTGGCTCTCACTGAGACTGGAGAGGTGTTCAGCTGGGGCGACGGGGATTATGGGAAACTCGGCCATGGCAACAGTGAAAGACAAAGACGACCCAAACAGATCGAGGGTCTGCAGGGAGAGGAGGTGGTGCAGGTACAAAAATAATTATAAATTCACCAAAACACAGCGACACAATCAGCCGTTATTTAAATACATATTTTTTTCCCTGTTCAAAGCTGGCGTGTGGCTTCAAACATTCGGCCGTCGTCACAGCGGATGGAAAACTCTTCACTTTTGGCAGTGGAGACTCAGGCCGTTTGGGCCAGAGATCCACTTCCAACAAGATGATCCCGGAGAGAGTCACAGCACTGGATGGACATCACATTGGACAGGTGCTGTTGTCTTTTATAATGATCTGTGCATACACTGCAGAACAAAATGTTTGCATTCAGACTATTTATTTTCCTTTGTTTAACCTTTATAATGAACTTGTTGAACTATTAATTGAAAAAAAAATTGTGTTTTAAGGGTTACAACAAAACATTTATGACATTAAAAGTATGTGTTTTAAAAAATGTATTATTATCAATGTTAATAAAGTTACCATATATGGTTCTTTGTCCAATAATAATAATAACAACGCGTAATTATAATTAAAGGGTTTAAGTAAGCCTATTTACTTCATTAAAAATGCACTGTAAAAGCTGTAAACTTGTGAAATATTCAATTTAACACTGGATTTTTAGCATCCTTTCTAACAGTCTTTAATGTCACATATGCGTTTAGAAATATATAATCTGTTAAATAAAGATAATCTGCTGCTCATAGCACATTTATTATTATTATAATTATTATTCATGTATTTATTTATTTATTGTTTATTATTATTGTTATTATTATTATTATTATTGTTATTATTATTATTATTATTATTATTATTATTATTATTATTATTATTATTATTATTATTATTATTATTATTATTATTATTATTATTATTATTGGTGGTGGTAGTAGTAGTAGTGATAGTAGTAGTAGTCATAGTCTGTGCTTAATTTATAAATTGCGAGATCTCAAAACAGATCGGGATAACTGGGGAGGGGAAAGTGAAAAGGGTTGGGGAGTCGTGCTAGAAAGTGAAGAATGGGTGAGGAGTGGGATCGGTAAAATGAGGTGCCCTGGTCGTCAAGGTCATAGTAGTCATAGTAGTCGAAGTCGTAGAAGTAGTAGTAGTAATTGTAGTCGTGGTGGTAATAATACAAACAATGTAATAATACAAACTGCTTCATATTTTCACAAGTGCCATTGAAAAGTGCTGTAAAAATATTTTGCTTGATTTGCTTAAAAATGATTTGATTTCATTCATCATGGTTATTTTATTTTGTTCAGGAGTGAAAGTAAAAGAACATTTATAATATTAAAGTTTCATTATAAATGGATCTTATAATGCTTTCACACCTGTAGACCGATTTTTATTCTGAAACAGGGATTAAAATTGTTACAATGTTGCTTTTTTTCATGGTGCGGTTCGCTTTCCCATGGCAAAGTTTCTAAATGGACCTAAAATTTTAAACCAAGTCGCGTGCTAGTAAACTCTCTTCACATTGGTCGGAGTTTGCTTTATTTTGCTGGATTTATATGTTGTTATATTCATTTATGGCCATGAGAAGGGAGGCATGAAGCGAGAAGGTGCGCTTTAATTTTAATTAGTGATACCAACAGACGCAGTCATCTCCAAATATAAATGAGAGGTAAGAATTTCTCATTGTCAAGTGTTGTGAAATATATATTTATTATGAATCAGATGTGGAGTTAACCAAAAAGTTACAAATATATATAAAAAAACAACGCAATGCGCTGCTACAACCTTACAGGGGCAGTTTACAATTACACAGTTTTAAACCCAAAGAACTTACCTTTTCCTGATTGGACTACAAACCCAAAGCCGCTCCAACAAACATCTCCGCCTCCTTGTCTCTCCCACTTATTACACAAACAAATACCTATTACGAAAGCCAAAGATCAAATCAACTAAATTTAAATTAGACGAGCCCCCATATGTTACACCTGGCTCAGGGATGTAACATAGTAAGGGAGATGACAAGGAGAAGTATAATCAAAAAGAAGATTGATTTAACTCAATTTAAATTTTATAATCAAAATATCAGTATCAGTATGTTCAATCAGTGTGAAATGCAAGTGAATGGATGCGGTAAATGTTGTCAGTGATAGTGTATGGATGCGAAACAAAGCATAATGCCCAAATTGGAGCGCAGCTCTGGCCAACTGCCAAGTGAATGTACATCGCTGACCAGCGTCAGGTGCGCTGAAGGCACGCCCCCAATCTAGAATCAAAATCAAACACATAGAAACACAACAATACAGTCCTAATATATATATATATATATATATATATATATATATATATATATATATATATATATATATATATATATATATATATATATATAATAGTTCAGTTAGGCAGCATGCTTTCACTTTCATATTCAACATAAAACACACTTTTACAGGTAGGAACAACATCTCGCCCTACTCATCATTCTCTCTTCTTATAGCCATATATATACAGTATGTCTATTGCATATCCATAATACAATTTGATAATAGCCACTGTGATAAAGTTGGTTTTTCGTTGGATTGTATTGCTTTCTAACTACAATCGAACCATTACAGAGTTTGTTTCAACAGAGCTGAGACCACCTCATTCAGGCGGTCTCGGACCGATTGTTTTGGCATGGATCAGAGCGTGATTGCGGGTTTCACATATGATCAAACGAACCACGCTAGGGGGGCAAATGTGCCAGGTGCTGAAACAAATGTCTATGTGTAAAGGCACCCTTACTTATCCTAATGTACAATAATGTATCTTACGATGCTACATTTTTGACCAGTAGTGAATGCGACCTTTAATCAATGTCTGATGCTTGCGGTTGACATTTCTTCTTGTGTTCAGGTGTCATGTGGCATCAATCACACTCTGGTCCTGTCATCAGATGGCCTGACCGTCTGGGCTTTTGGAGACGGTGATTATGGTAAACTGGGTATTGGACCATGTACAGTAAAGTGCTACCCACAGGTACAGTCTTACTGTATCGAATGCAGATCAATTTAATTAGACTGAGTTTATTTTAGCGTTGGCCAACTGTCCTGTTTTTCTGTTTGCTGGCAGAAAGTAGAGTCTCTTTGCAATAAAGGCATCAAAAAAGTTGGATGTGGAACGCATTTCTCAGTGGTTCTAGCCAAGGACGGTCACATCTACACATTTGGCCAAGGTAAATCCTTCAGTAATTACCATCACCCAAATGCATTTTTCTGTAGCGGTAGAATCACTTATATGTATTCTGCTTTAATTCTAGTCTTGTTAGGATTGCACAATTTACTGAAAATAATTTTCATAATTCTAATATAACGTCAGCCTCTTGTTGAAAGCTGGATATGCCATTTTTGGCCTCTACATTTCCATAGCTGAATATTTGGTGCATCTCTACTGAAAAGTGGTCGTGAATTTGAAATGAAACTGAAAATGTCGTTTTAAAGGCATATTTGAGTCAGTAGCTATGCTTCCACCAGCCTCTTTTTTTGTGTATTTTGGATTATAGCATAAAAAAATGCTTGATGGAAATGCCAAGATGCGCATATATTTGGAAAATCTGAGTAGGATGAAAGTTTTATTCGTTAAGAAAAAATGCACATAGACTACAATAAAACACTTTTACCCGTTAAACTTCAGTATGTGCATTAAAAAAGAAAAAAAAAACTATAGAAAAATGTGTGCAATAGACAAACCAGCAGGCAGACTACATTGTAAAACATCTCAAAGGTTATTTTAAAAAATTAATTTGTGCAAAAAAATGTTATTCGCATCTTTCTACTGAAACAAAGCTAGTGTAAATGTATTTTAGTGTATGTCTTCCACTTTTGCTTTCTGAAGGTATTGCAACAATTGCAGCCTGAAACAACTGTAGTAATCAAAGAATGATAAAAAAAAAAAATAAATAAATAAATAAATATATATTTATAATATATATATATATATATATATATATATATATATATATATATATATATATATATATATATATATATATAAAAAAACATTTAGTTATTTTTTGTGTTTTCTGTGGATTTTCTGTTTTCTGCGATTCATCGAAAAACAATATTTATGTATATTTTATTGGTAAAATAAAATTTCAGAAATACAGTTACGTGTTTGAAAGAAGTCCTTCTGTGAGATGTTTCTGTAGTCGTTTGGTTATTCGTAGGCCCACACAGAATCTGCGCTTGCTCAGCCCATCATTGATTCTGTTTATTTATTTGTGTAAATGTGTGTAAATTTCTATTTATTCAGTTTTTAAATTAATTTCAGTATTATTATTGACTAATATGAAAATATTTACATGATTTATTTACAATACAGTTTGTAAAGTAATATTTTCTGTCTTTTAGTAGTTATATTATATGGAAGATTTGATTTGTTTACCATATAAAGTGGATCTAATTGGATTTGCATTGTAAACATTAAATACAAGTTGAAAAGGTATTTCTTTTTAGTTCATATATTAAGGTCTTTGTGACGATATTCCCAAAATCATTCTGCATAAATCCGCAGATTTTTAACAAAAAATAGCAAAAAGATGTCCGCAGATTCCGCCTGGCCCTAGTTATTAGTCTTGCTGAATCAATAAAAAAAGTTAAATATCCTGTTTATTTAGAAACGCTATGGGGAGTTCCTCGGTTTCTACTTTGTGGGTATTTGCAGTTACTGAGATTTACTACTGATCACTAGGGCCAGACAGAATCCACAGACTTGCACTATTTCTGCAGAGAATTTAGCAAAAAAAAATCTGTGGATTGATGTGGACTGATAGTGGGAGTATCATAAGTAAAAACTTAATATATGAAATATAAAACAACAACTTTTTAACTTTTATTTAATATTTACAATGCAAATCCAATTAGATCCACTTTTTTGGTAAACAAAGCAAGTCTCTCATATAACATATCTACTTAAAGACAGAAATATTACTTTACAAACTGTCTTCTTCTTCTTCTTCTTCTTTGGCCTTAGTCCCATATGGTTGCGGGGTCGACTCTTTGGAACAAGCCATTTTAGACTTGTCCATATGATAACTACTTTTTTACACATTCTGCCTGGCCTGTCGTCAGGGCCTGTCACCCTCATACACTATGGACAATTTAGCCTACCCAATTCACCTGCAGCATGTCTTTGGACTGTGGGGGAAACCGGAGCACCCGGAGGAAACCCATGCGAAGGCAGGGAGAACATGCAAACTCCTCACAAAAATTACTTCACAAACTGTATTGTAAATAATCATATGAACATTTTCATATTAGTCAATATTACTGGAATTAATGTACACACAGTTACACAAGTAAATAAATAGACTCAATGATGGGCTAAAAATATGCAGATTTTTTATCAGTGAACCTACTGATCACATTTCGCTGTCTACTGATCATTGAGTTACTCCCAGCTTTGCTTCATTGTTTGCAAATTAATTTCGATTTATCGCATGCAGTCCAAGTTCACATGAAACATGTTTTGTTTTGGTCACAAAAGCTGACTTTCACTGTGCACTTTGGTGATGTTCTGACAGCTCATAGTGTTTGTGTTTTCCCAGAGCGCCTCATTGGTCTACCCGATGCCATGCTGAAGAATCACAACCGGCCACAAATCATTCCGGCTCTGGAGGGAGTGTTCATTGAGGACATCGCTGTGGGCTGTGAACACATCCTGGCTTTGTCCAACACTGGAGACGTGTATGCCTGGGGCTGCAACTGCGAGGCCCAGGTATGGCTGTCTGATGATTGATTCACTAAGAAATGATTGCAATTAGGGTCCATTTATCGTCTTTTTTGTGTACTTCAGTGTTCAAAGAATTGTTACGAATAATTTGATGAACTGATTCTTTTTTAAGTATGCACATTTGAATTTTAAAGTAATTTATTGCATTCAGTAAATGGCTAAAAGAATCAAAACATAATAGCCTAAAACAGAAAATGGCGCACACACACAGACTGTAGGATATTTGCATAGCACAGTGTTTCTCAATCCTGGTCCTCACAATTCTCCCCTCTCAACAATAAGATGACATATATTAATTACGACATGTTTGGGTACAGTCAGCTGTTTTTGTGTTTTCTTTGGATATCTGTGGATTTGGAGGAATGTGTAGTTTGATCTTTTGTCTTCTTTTGTGTGTTACAGCTGGGTCTGGGCCACTCCAATCCGGTCAAAGAGCCCATTCTGGTCACAACTTTGCAGGGCAAGAACATTAGGCAGATTTCTGCTGGTCGCTGCCATTCATCAGCCTGGACCACACCGGCTCTGTCCACCAGAGCTTCAGGTACACTTTATACACCCTGTTTATGATTTCTATGAAGATTAGTTTGGTTCAGTTCAATCATAAATCATTCTCAGTTTTGAATATATTCGACTAAAGCCAGTACAGAGAGGCCTAAATAAAAAAATGAAAAAAGATAGGAGCATGTTTGGAGCACAAAAACAATGTGGTTCCAATTTCTGGCCAATCAATTGGTGTATTTCAAACTTGATTGGATGACATTTAAATTGTAAAGAAGAAAGCGAGCTTCCTTAGTGGTACACAGAAGAATCACTGAATAAAAAAGTTAAATAAAATACTTGTTGAAAACACTTTTAGCACATCGGAGCGGGTCCCACCAATCAATGCAGCATACAATCACACCAGTGTGATTAAAAAGTTCAACAAATAACATTTATTTTTAGGTTTCAGACATTTAACATAACATGTATGAAAAATGCTCAGTGGCGTCTATGGAGAAGGCCATAATCAGTTATTTACATTAGATACAGACCGATTATGTAAGTAAAACGTGCACTCTATTTTACTCCGTTTAACAGACACTTACTTTCATAACAGAGTGAAACTTTATAATTTACGTGTGCTTTGAAGGCATTTTAAGTGAGTGTAAAGCATTCATGCACAATAAAGTAAAACATTTAAACTTTAATAAGGAATAATGTCACTAAATTAATAAAACAATGAAGACTATACAGTGTTATTTTACATTTATTACATTTCTGTATCTGAATACTGTTTGACTCCCTGGAAAACCATAAAGCACTGTTCATTTGAATTTTCTCTTTGCTCTATTGTAATTATTCTTGCTTGCAATTCATTTTTTATCTTTTATTCATGATTCACACCCTTACTAAATCAACCCAACCAATCTAAATTAATGATTTTTTTTTTGTTGAAAACTTTGAGAACAGTACCGTTTTGATTAAGCATTTAAAAGTACAGCACATTTTAATTGAATGATTTCCATTTTTTATTTACCTGTAAGCTCAGTGCAGTGTTATTGTGCAAACTGTATTTACAGTGTTTAAAGAAGTGGTCGACAACAATAAATAATCTTATTAGGAATAAAACTGCCTCTTTTTTTAACAGAGCTGAATAATTAGGCTTGCAACGCTACTGCATTTTAATGCTGGTACTTGGAGAGACAAATGTTTTCTGACGTGCTACCTGGTGTAACAACGTTTGAGAACTACTGGGTTAATGTATTATTACTTGTATAAAGAAAAAAAATGTATACTAGAAACACTAATAACTCCAAACTCACATTATCTGATGCACTTTTTTGATACAAGTCAGTTGCAGCATCCAGGATAATCACAAAGAGTATTTAGGTGAACAATACACACATGTCAAAACACGTCCAGTGTGAATAAACAGCAACATCACTGATTCTGTGTTTTGCAGGTTGTTCAGGGATTCAGCTGGGTTTGCCCCAGTCTGTGCCTCCACAGTATAACGCCCTTAAAGACTGCAGTCCTGAAGTCCTAAACACCCGTCTCCGAGTGCTCTACCACTTCTCTGATCTCATGTACAAGTCCTGGAGGCTTCTGAACCTTGATCCTCGCAGCCAGGTACACCCCATCAATAATGAAAAACACAGCACACTCCATTGTAAATATTAGCGAAGATGGCTGGGAAAAGAAAGTTTTTTGTATAACCTTTAGATCTTTTGCTCTCAATATATATACGAGCAAAATGTTTTTGGAGTATAGTTTTTAGTACCACCTGGGAACAGGATATTGTTGAACCATCAGCTTCAGTTTCAGGGCTATAAATATGAGGAAACACAAAGACCAAAGTCATTCAGTTATTCATCACGATGGGAAGGACCATGCAACAGAGCTGTGATTTGCAGTAAAAGGTTGTTGAACTTCACAGAATGGGAAGTGGCTATTAGAAAATGGCAAAAACACTGAACAATGTCGATTTTCAACATCAGAGCAAGTTAATAAATTCCAGTCAACCCTAAAGGTCTTTTCACATAGAGTCTGAAATTTTCATATGCAGTTTTTTGGTTTGTATTTGTTATTCTTAACATTTGTAACACATAAAAACCTTGCATACCGAGACACAATGTGTATTAATCAATCTGTTGTGGAATAAAATTGTGACAGATGCAAAAAAACTGAAGGAAAAAACAATCTAATTTTTTTTAATGATGGGCGACATTTTTGAAGGCAGTGTTTAAATGCATTTGAGGTCGAATTTACTTTTTTTAGTGACAAACAATTTCACAATTTTATAAAAATGTTCAACCGCAGAAACCTTGCACACTGGTCTCTGCAAGTTCTGTGTGAGTCTGATGCAAATGAATGAATCGTGAAACAAATTATACAGAAAAAGCATGTTACAAATGCAAGGTAAGAAACTGCGAAAAAAAATAAGGAAATATTATGATGTAGGAAAGTTTGTAAATGTGATTGACAATGAAGTCGAATTACTTTTTATGGGTGCTCTGGGTGCTATGAACTTAATTGTTGTACAGCGGGGAAAATGAGTACGTCACCATTTTTCTCAGAATACATATTTCTTAAGGTGCTTTTGACTTGAAGTTGTCCCCGGATATTGGTAACAGCAACCAAAGAAATTCATAAATGCAAAGAAAACAAATCTTATTAGTTTACAAATTAAGTTATATATGTGTAATAAAATGAAATGACGCAGGAAAAAGTATTGAACACATGAAGAAAGGGAGGTGTGGAAAGGCAGTGAAAGCCCAGACAGCAGCTAAAACCTCTCGGTAGTTCTTCAGCAAACCACTGCACTTCGCCAGTGTAAATTAATATTAGTTGCTTCAGTCCAACATCTACAGTACATTACCAGGATGATAAAGATGAAACTAGAGTGGACATTTCAGCAAGACAATGATCCAAAACACAGCCAAGAAAACTCAAATGCTTTCAGAGAAAGGAAATCAAGCTGTAGAATGGCCCAGCCAATCACCTAACTTGATGACTCAATAGAAAATACAAAATAAAGATCAGATTTGATAGACGAGACCCACAGAACCATCAAGATTTTAAACTTTGAGAAAAACTCACACCTGAGCAATGCATTTGACTTCATCTTCATATGAGAGGCGTATTTAGGCTGCAATCACAAAAAAAGCCTTTTTGTATATAGTATTAAATACGTTTCAGTAATTTTTATCTTTGTATTGTTTGGGTTTTTACCAAAGTCTGGTTCAATTCCATGTCAACAGCTCCTTTAAAAATATTATTACCAGGAAAAAACAGGACGTGTCCAATACTTATTTTCCTTGCTGTAAATTTGGAAGAGGACGTGTGTCTCTTAAGAGAATCACAGCTGAATTGTTGAAAGTGTTTCAGAAAAAAGCTTCTGCTTTCATCTAAAAACAAACTCATGCATCTTCAGTTTGTTGTGTTAATATTCAGAGCACATGATCATAAAGATAAACAATAAAGACATTTTCCCCACAGCCTTCTTTGCTCATATTCACCAAAGGTGCCAAAATGAATGGAGGCCACTGTACACTGCTGACGTTTCGCAGAAGAAGAAAAAACAACTATGCTCTGACTTCCTGCCAAAATCCTTTTATCGTTTTCCCCGCTCAACTGAATTTGTGTTCAGTGTGAAAGTGTTCTGGTTTTTACCTTCAGACTAATAGTTTTGTGTCAGTCGATATTAGGGCCGTTTTTGTCTGAGTGTGTCATTCTCTGGCTGCTTTCCAGGTCAGTACTTCTCGCTACAGCTCAGGAACGGCCGCCATCGTACAGGGTCAACTCAGAGGCCTGCTGTCCCCGAAAGTCAACACCCTCCCTCTCGTTCGCACTATCGGCAGAACCATGACCCAGGGAAAGACCTATGGCCCTCAGATTACAGTCAAACGCATCTCCACCAGGTACAAGAAATTAGCCTTTAATCCCACTGCACGGCTAATTAAAAAAAAAAAAAAAAAGATTTGTTAAATGAAAGTGGCTGTAATTTAGTTTATTTAAAGTGATACTTTTTATGTAGTTATGTTAAATATTTCAATAGTAATATTTTGTAATTTGATGTATTTTATAATAATATTACAACAATACAAATATTTATAATTGAAATTATGTAATAATGTTCATATTAGTGTAATTAATTAAAAAATATTTAAAATTGTTAAAATTATGATGATTATTATTGTTAATAATAATAATAAAATAGTAAATTATAAATTCAATTTAATAATAGTCAATATATATTTTTAAAGTCAATTATATTAATATATAATAATAATAATAATAATAATAATAATAATAATAATAATAATAATAATCTTAATAATAACCAAAATACATTTAATAAAATACATTAAAAAATTGAAAATGTTTTGTCTATTTCTTATTTTAATTCATATTTAATCAAACTTGGAAATACTTCATGATGTAAAACATTGAAAGTGAAATTTCTTGACCTGGAAAAGTCAACAATGTTGTATAAAGGTATTTTTTATAATAAATATTTTTTTTTCTAGTTATGTCAAGCAGTAAAATATTTTATCAAGTTAAAATTGTGGGTGAATTCATTTTTAAGAAACCCTTATCCCTAATGTTTATTAAATAAATAAGGGGGGGGGGGGGAGAATATTTATGGAGCCTTGGAACATTTTTATGGATTGTAAAGGAAATCAGTATCGAAAAGGTTGAGAAAAACTGGTTTAGAGGAACAGGGGAAGCGTTGAAAGTCCATTTATTTTTGACAGTGTTTTTACAGTAAACGTCTAGTTAAATCTACAGATTTTATTTATTAATTAATTTATTTATTTTACAAAAATAAGATTTAAAAAATTTTAACTGATCACTTCTAAAACACTAACCTAACCTCCTCCAATCCACAGGGGGCGCTCTAGCAAGCCCATATTCGTGCAGATCGCCAAGCAGGTGGTGAACCTGAACCCCACAGAGCTGCGTCTGCCCTCTAGAGCATGGAAGGTGAAGCTGGTCGGAGAAGGGGCCGATGATGCGGGTGGTGTGTTTGATGACACCATCACTGAGATGTGCCAGGTAAATCCCGCTCCTTCTTCTGTTGACTGCATTAAAGAGGGTGGATTTTCATTCACACATTCAAAACTTTTTTTTCAGGAGTTGCAGTCTGGTGTGGTCGACCTTCTTATTCACACTCCTAATAGCACCGCAGATGTTGGTAGTAACACCGACAGGTATGTTGTCAATGCTATTGCATAAGCAGAATGTAATAGATGACATATTCAGGGTTTCACTTTATTTTAAGGTGCCCTTGATACATTGTTTACCTAATCATTTAAAGACCCTGTGAAATTTAAATTTCTAGGGTTTGTTGCATGTAATTATGCAATATTAATTGATAATAATATAGTAAGTACATGTAACAAGGATATTTATGTTTATAGGCTATAAACAAGCTAAATGTACAGCAGGTGACACTTTAATATGAGCATTACCGCTGTGCCTTGTACTGCAGCCGCTCTAAAGGAGTAAGAACGTGCTTTTTAGGTATGACCACAGTTTGTGACTATTTTTATAGGCTATAGGCTACTAAAGTATATAATAATTTAGTTTTTACATATAGTATTGCATTAACGTGCATTAAATTTTTTATACTTTATATAGGCCTAAAGTGAACGCCTCAGTTCGATTTGGAAAGCCTTGAGTGATTGACAGCTAATATTAACCAATATAGCAGCAGGGCAGACTGATTCAGCACGTTTTTAGATAAAAATCAAAACAGGTCTCACTAAAACCCTTATGCAGTCGCACAAATGCTCCCAAATATATTATGATGACGCATAGAATACGTTTTGGGCGCGGATGCGACAAAAATGGTCGCAATTTTGAGCCCTGCATTGTGTTAGAGAATTCCACCTTCACGGCTTGAAGTTCACTTTTGATGGTTGATAAGTCATTGCCTAGCACAGACCGTAGTTTAGAGCGAAATATTTCTGCCAGATCCTGTCGTAGTGATGAGATTATTTCAGTTTTAAGACTCTGAATGTCACCTGAAGCCATATCAAGCTCAGTCCATTGACCCCCTCTGGCTGTATCACTTTCATCCGAGGTTGCGTTAGCTGTTGCAGGCCCCTGTTGCAATGGCTGCCCCTTTATTGCCTTTGTTTTCATCTTTGTTGCACATCATTAGCTTAAAATAAACTCCATTAGGCACAATTATCTGCAGACACTTTGTATTAAGTAAAAATGTGCATTAATTCAAAAAAAAAAATCGCAAATTCTACAGGACCACTTAGCGAACACGTCCTACTCCATAGCTCACCTAACCGGAAGTCCTGGGTTTTGACTTCCAATAAATACACCATTACTGCAGCTTTGATTGTTTTTCCACTAACCTCCATTGTCTGGCCAGATTCTTGCTGAACCCAGGGGCCTTCTCGGATGATCACATAGTGCAGTTCCGCTTCTTGGGGATCCTAATGGCAGTGGCCATCCGAACCAAAAAGCCCTTGGACCTGCACCTGGCGCCGTGGGTCTGGAAGCAGATGTGCTGTATTCCTCTGGGAGCCGCTGACCTGGAGGAGGTGGATCTGCTCACGTACCGCTCTCTTCAGGGCATCTTACACCTGGACAGCAGCGTGATCAATGAAGAAAACTTCACAGTGGTGAGCAAGACAATCTAAAGAGGCTAGATTCACACAAGAAACTATATAGCCTTGTTTCCACTGTCACCCAGTGGGACCCTCTTTAGAGCAGCATCATTTATCAGTGGTGAAAATGAATGACAACTAACATGTAGTAAAACAAACATTATATACCTTATGCAACTGTTTGCTCTAAGGATGTAGACTCCAGTGTTGACATATGAACAGCAGTTTATGATAAAAAGAGTCATTTATTAAAGGATTATTTCACTATTCAGAAATATTTTTTAGGGGGCAATTTACTCACCCCTTTGTCATCTATAAAGCTGCACTGATACTGTAACGCCTGTTTTACACCGCAAGCGTCAGCGGCGCTTGAGCAGAGTGTGTGTGTTTTCGGCGTCTATGTTAACAGATTAGAGCTTTCATACCACACGCAGCAGCAGCGCGTCAGAGCGAGGCGTGAGCGTCGCCGAAGCAGTTGTGCAGAGATAGTTTCGGTGCTGGGTCTATTTTTGACGCGCTGCTCACGCTCAATTAAAGTGACAATGCATTGATAATGACCAAAACACATTGAATGACAGTAAAAAGTAACAATTTTACCCAATAAATGCGTTAATAATGTCAAATGGTTTATATATAGTCATTCAAATGAACTTAAAACGATTAAAAACGGCAACAAACATTTATTTAGGCCCGAAAACCAAATGTAAAACAATTTTATTATCAGTTTTGCTTAAGTTGCACACTAGTGTTGTAGGAGAGGGGAAATAGAATATTTACGGGATTTGTAGTCCATAGTGAAGTGTATTGTGGGTAGTGTAGTTCGACACGCATGCTGGATTATGTGAGCTCGCTGTGTTCTGTGCAGCTGAGCAGAGCAAGAAAGTTTTAATCGGCTTTGTTTTATGTTCACTCGAGTTATTCCTACCGGGAGCTGTTTGCACTGTGAACCTGACAACACGATAATAAGTAAAAGAATGGCATGCATTGGTTAATTTTTGTCCGTCTCATCATCTGCACGAGCATGAATTAACGAACTGTTATTCTGCCGCTGGACATCACTGAAGCAGAGAAAGCAACACTAGTTTGATCATGTATAAATATCATTATAACTATATTGTATAAATATGATTATAACTAGGTCTACAGCAACCTGATAATCAAAAAACAAATGACACAATATCACAGGCGATTGTCCTCTGACTGTAGACACTTCTCATATAAGTTAGCTTGGGAAGCATACAGTACTATTTGATCTATAAAATTTGTAAAATAAACATTTGCAGGTTAAAGAAACAGCATAGGGGGGGCTTTGGTGCAGATGAAAAGTTTAAAAAGTGTATTTGCATATAGAGAGACATGGGTAACTAAATAGAATAGACAGAGATAGGTTGATCTCTGCAGCAGCTGCCGAAGAGCTGCGCGCTGCAGACGCAGCTGGTGTGAAAGGCAAACGCCTGCGTGCTGCTACTGCTCGACATACGCGCTGCTCACGCGCAGCTGATGCTTGCGGTGTGAAACAGGCGTAAGTTGGACGTTTGGAAGTCCTACGTTTTTCTCAAAAGTGCAGTACAGAGTATTGACAGCTAGTGGTTGAACTAGGTATTGCACACCAAATTCACAATATTGAAGTGTTTTTTTTTTTCACCCGGCCCCTCGTTCATTAACTCGAGGCCCAAGCAGTTTTTAGATTGACGACACCAACATCGATCAGGCCTGATGATCAAGTCTTACTGTAAGCTAGTCAGCTACTGTTTGCTCAATGCCTAATGTAACATTGTTATATATATATACACATTTTTAAAGGGAAATAACTAGGCCTGTCCAATATATCGACTTATCTCACAACACATGGACATTTTAGCTGATTGCACAGCCTCTGTCATCTCATCCAGTCTCTATTGAAGGTGTCAGTATGGGTAAAAAACACTATATTATTCACTATTATTTACTATAGCATTTTTTCCTTTGGGTGCCTGAAAACTGAAAATAGATCAGGTTGAGGATGTGACCTGTTCAGTGTCCTGTGCCTCTGTGTTTAAAAGTCTAAATTGTCTTTGTTAAACATGTGATTTTTGTTACTTTTTATTACTTTTTGTTAACATTTTTCATTTATTTGTTTAGGATATACATGTTTTCACATTGAGAGTCCAATGCCTAATTATTAAAATTGCTATATATTTAATGTTCTTAGGAATAACATATTGTGCCCTATCATACACCCGGTGCAATAAGGTGCAAGACCTGTTTTGCGTAATTTGTTGCTAATTACAGACCAACGGCATCCTAATTTTCATTGTTTAAATAGCAAATCCATTTGCACTACTTACACTACTGTAGACTCATTGGTGCAGGGCCGGAGTGGGACATTTGTTAAATGTTATTATTATTAGCAGTCTTATTTATTATATGCATATTTATATTTGATTTAATAAAAACAAGTTTAGATTTGTCTGCATGTTGGGTTTTGGAGCCGTATGCATCACCATAGGGGGTATAAGAATAAGATGTGTGTTTGAATATAGCTCAGTGTTTTGACCACACTTCATTATTATATTTCACTTGTTCATTTGCTGGAAATTACAACTGAATATCTTAAATCAAATCTTTGCGCTTAACAAAAGAAATTAATTATGTTGGCTAATGGATGTCTTCAGTGGAGCGCGTACAACGCCATTTCCTTACTCCACGAAAGTAAAGGAGTAAAGTAAAAAGTAAAAGTAAAGTAAAGAGGCTGAATGGAGGAGGCTTATTATTTATCCTAGCTGCAGATGGTCTGTTTATGTTTTCTCGCTAGTGAAGCATTCAGGTTTTCCACTTACAAAGTCCGCCGTGTAAATAGCAAATGCGCCATGGCTCGAAGCAACTGACTCTTAAAGGGGATATGAGATGAGACATGTTATGCTCAAAACACACCCAAAACTCATTAAGAGAATAAGCTCAAGCCTGTTAAACCATGCGCCACGGTGCAAACTGTATTTTTCATCCTTAAAAAAGCAAAAGTGGATTCGGACAAGCCCTTATTGCTTTTGTGCCATGCGCTTTAGACTTTGCGGCTAGATTGTTAAAATGGAGCCCATTATCTTTCTTTGAAAAAGTGTACTTCCATTATGATGCTATTATGTTTATACTTGCATTACACAATGCGTGCCATGAATTGGTTTTAAAAGGACAATAATATTATTTATCGCAAAAAATTGTTGTGCAATATGTTGTACAACAAAAATGTATTATCATGACTAAGAATAACTGACATTAGCATTGTTTTTCAGATACAAAGTATGTTCACTTTGCATGTTTTTACATCAAAAACAAACATTTTATGGTATTTTTATACTTTAGAAGTATCAAAAATTTACATACAACACGTTTAATTTGTTTTTGACCAAGAAAATTATAGAAATTAACATCCTGGATGACAAGAGGGTGTGTAAATTATCAGGAAATGTTCCTTCTGAAAGCGAATTAATCTTTTAAATTATTCCAGTCCTGTAACTAAAACAAACATCATCATTATTTTACACCAAAAACTAAAACTAGTAGCCAACTTTTTATTTGCTTCTTTCCTGCATGCCTTTATTTTTGATAACATTATTACACAAGGTCCTTAAACCCAAATATAATGATGAATTTTAATGTTTGAATCCCATTTGGAAGGAATATGCATTTCTACTAAATGGCGTGATCTGAGCAGTTTCTCCCATCTCACTATATTATATACTGTTATACTACTGTTATTCTTTCAGTTAAAGCAACAGAGGGAGCTCGTGCTGAGAAAACTGGAGTTATATGCATATAAAACCATATACGTTAACCGATAACTCGTGATCATGCAGATGTGGACGTCAGATATCAACAAAGGCACTGAGAAGTGACACCACACATGTATGATTGATTGAAGATTTATCTTAAAGCAGTCTCTGGAGTTTTCATAAACGTATTGTGTATTTATTATGGCATTTGTTAGCATAAGTAGGCTTTAGCATTACAAATCGTTATATTTTGGGATCAGAATCCTCATTAGATTGCAATCAGGGTTATTTCAGACACTCGCAGGTGTCTGAAATTGTTTTAATTGTTGATGTTGGCTGATATGAAAACATTGGGAAGGAAGTCTGATTAAGCCCTGGAAGTGACAGTGGAAACTGATACGCACTAGCACACTCGCTTTAGGCCCGACACTGCAAATGCTGCTAATGTGTTTTGTTTTGTTTTTTCCTGTATTTTGTAGATGATCCCTCTGGACTCGTTTGTGGCTCACAGCGCTGACGGTACACTGGTTCCAGTGATTCCTGGTGGGCACAACCTGCCTCTCACTTTCTCCAACAGGAATGATTATGTGGAGAGAGCTCTGCATTACAGACTGCATGAGATGGACAGACAGGTATCGTTTACTTGAAAATTAAAGTGTTGTCTTTATGTGCTTAGATACTGCCAATTCTTTTTTTATGGAAAAACACAGTAATGTCACAGATTGGTAACTAAAAAAAAAAAAGTAAAGTACTTGCGTCAGAAATCTGATGATTTCTGACTTATCTGGAATCCTCTATGGGAGTTTTTGGAGAATGTATCTTGATTTTTATTTAATTTTTATTTTAATTTATTAATTTTTTGTTAATTTTACCCTTCACAAAAGACTTGAATTATTAGCAGATGGACAATTGTATAATAGATTGCTATATTATTGTATATGATGACATGAGACACCTATACCACTGTTCTGTCATTGTAAATCTTAAAAAAAAAAAAAAAAAAAAACACAATGGAGGAAAAAAAAAAAAGTAAAGTATCGAGTGAACTATACAGGGTGGGCCATTTATATCAATACACCTTAATAAAATGGGAATGGATGGTGATATTAATGTGTATGTGGCACATTAGTATATGTGAGGGGGCTTGTAAATAAATCATGAAAGTATAAAGTTACGTTTAAAACCAAGCACACCATTGTTTTTCTTGTGAAATTCCCAATAAGTTTATTAAGGTGTATCCATATAAATGGCCCACCCTGTAGATTTAAAAAAAGGAGGGGGAAAACAATTTGAAGAATTAATTTTGAAGGGAAAAAGTTGTGAAACATTAATTTTTCTTTACATTTTTGGTCTTGGTTTTATTAGGCAAAACAGTGTATACACAGTACATGTAAAACATTGAATTATTTATGTCAGATTTCTTAAAATGATGCTAAAACTAAACATTTGGAGTGTATTATCTGGTCTCAAAATGAACAAATGTGAACTAAAAGAAAAACAAAAGATTAAACAAAATTAATGGAATATTAAATTATCGTATTGCTAACTTCGGCCAACAGTGCTGTTATGCTAGCATATTGCAGATGTTAGTGTACTAATACCACAAATTCAACACAACGCGAGTTATATGAAATCAATTTGATGCAAAACAAATGAAATAAATACATTTTGAAAACTACTAATAGATATCCCCAGTTTATTGGTTGCAACAATAATTGGAAATGTCTATATATTCTCTCTTAGGGACCTTAAGTGCAGCAGAAATTTGTTTTAACCTTGGCCAGATCTGTGCCTTGCCGAAATTCTGTCTCTGAGCTCCTCAGGCAGTTCCTTTGACCTAATGATTCTCATTTGCTTAGACATGCATTATGAGCTGTAGGTCTTATATAGACAGGTGTCTGTAGCTTTCCTAATCAAGTCCAATCAGTATAATCAAGCACAGGTGGACTCAAATGAAGGTGTAGAACCATCTCAAGGATGATCATAAGAAATGGACAGCATCTCAGTTAAATATATGAGCGTCACAGCAAATAGTCTGAATACTTATGAGTAGGGCCAGACGGAATCTGCAGACGTTTTTTTGCTATTTCTGCTGAGAATTTTGGTAAAAATCTGTGGATTTCTGCGGAATTATTTCGGGAGTATCCAACGGAGTATCATAACTAAAACCTTAATATATTAAATAAAAAGTTATAAATTACTAAATAAAAACTGAATAAATTCAGATTTACACATTTACTCAAATAAATAAACAGAATTATTAATGGGCTAAAAATCTTTAGTAATCTGCGGAATTCTGTGGAAAATATGCAGATTTCTGTGCGCGCAGATTCCACGTGGGCCTACTTAGGACCATGTGATATTTCAGCTTTTTTTTTTTTTTTTAAATCTGCAAAAATGTAAAAAATCTGTGTTGTCCTGTCAATATGGGGTGTTGTGTGTACGTTAATGAGGAAAAAAAAAACTTAAATGATTTTACCAAAATGGCTGCAATATAACAAAGAGTGAACAATTTGAAGGGCTCTGAATACTTTCCGTACCCACTGTATGTATGAAAAAGCAAAAATCCCCAAATCTCTGGTGCTTGAAAAAATTCTCACCTTAATCGAATGCTGTTTGTGTGGCTTTGCTGTATATAATAATAGCATCAGTAAGTCAGTGTATATGTGTGTGTGTTGCTGTAGGTTTCAGCGGTGCGGGAGGGCATGTCCTCCATCATCCCGGTTCCTCTGCTCTCCCTCCTCACGGCTCGACAGCTGGAGCAGCTGGTTTGTGGCCTGCCTGAGGTCTCGGTGGAGATGCTGAAGAAGGTGGTCCGATACCGGGACATCACCGACAGTCACCAGCTCATTGGCTGGCTGTGGCAGAGCCTGGAGGAATTCACCAATGAGGAGAGAGTCCTGTTCCTGCGCTTCGTCTCCGGACGCTCCAGACTGCCTTCCAATCCAGCAGACATCACTCAGAAGTTTCAGATCATTAAAGTTGATCGGGTAAGGCCACTGGGAATTGTAGATTATTTTTATAATAATGATTAACAGATAACAATAGAATATATCAACCATTTGATCATTATTTAGAGCAATTAGAATATTTATTTGCCTATTTTTTTCTGAAAGAAATGTCTTGCAGACCAAGTTTACATGATTAAAAATAAATGAAAACCAGTTATAGTGAAATATTATTATTTATATTATATATTAAAATGTACAGTAATTTAATCCCAATATCACACTCGTAGCAGTGCGATGTGACTGTATATCATCATTGTATATCATCACACATGCCTCCAACTATTGCCGATATACAGCCCCATCACACTGCTACTCGTGTGATATTGCTCATTTATATATTATTCATATTTATAGAAAGGTTGTTTGTTTATATCAATCTTGCTAGTAGATTTTGGCCCAATCCCAATTTTATTTTTGTGCGAAATTTAGCAGTTTTTTTTTAAAAGCATGACGATAAAACACGAACGCTGTAATGAATGTATAAATTTGTGGATCTCTTCCGGGTGCAGCTATGCTGCCATTGTAGCTGGTGTAATGTGGGAAATTTTCTTACCCCTTGGTTTCAAGTGTGGTCCTGAAAAATCTCTCTTTCGAGGGGTATGTAGCCCTTCCCCTGAGCCCTATGCTTTCAAGCTAAAGAGAATTGGGACACCCCTACCCCCTTCACGTGAATGCGCAAAACGAAGGGTTGGGGTAAGGGCTAAGGGGTGGAATTGGGATTGGGCCTTAGGGTGCTTTCACACCTAGACTTTTGTTTCGGAACCTGTCTCGTTTGCCCAGTGAGCGCAGTTTGTTTGGCATACAGTATGTGAAACCTGCAATCACGCTCAGATGCGCGCCAAATCAATCTGTCCGAGATCTCAGAGACTTCTGGATGCCCGCAAATGAGTGATAATCTCTCGGAAATCGTGCGTCTCCCTCCCGGCCCTCAAATACGTCACGCACCCTTAATCCAGGCTTCACCCCTCCCCACTGCATCCCTCCTCGCTCTTCAGACATGTCGCTCGCACCCTGTCAACAACCATCTCCCCCAACGGTCTTCACATAAGCCAGCCCCCAGTTTTTATATATTGTCTACCAATATAAGGAGAGTTTACTCGCACGTGACTTGTTTTAGCTATTTCGGTCCGTTTAGAAACTTTGCCGTGTGAAAGCAAAACCGCACCAAGAACAAAGAGCAACAATGTAACAATTTTTATCCCTGTTTCGGAACCAATGAATCGATTCACAGGTGTGAAAGTACCCTTAGGGTGCTTTCACACCTGTGAATCGATTTAGTTTTTCCGAAACAGAGATTACAATTGTTACATTGTTGCTATTTGCTCTTGGAGCAGTTCGCTTTCACACAGCAAAGTTTCTAAACGGACCAAAAGAGCTAAAACAAGTCACGTGCGAGTAAACTCTCCCTACATTGGTCAGAGTGTCAGGGTTTATTTTGCAGCGTCCCGCTCAGCTGTTAGGAGAGGTCGTGGTTTGGTGGTGATTGACAGGGTGCGCGCACGCGACGTGTCTGAGGAGAGACGCGGTGGGGAGGGGTGAGAAGGGTGCGCGACGATGCCTATTTGAGGACCGGGAGGGAGATGCGAGATTACCGGGAGATCATCACTCGTTTGCGGGCATCCGGAGACTCGCGAAACTTCCCGCCCTACTCATAATTCTCTCTTCATATAGCCGTATGCCTATTACATATCCATAAAACACTGTGATATAACAGCGCTCGGATCAGATCACTTTCTCACTGCAATCGAACCGCTCCAGGGTTCGTTTCAATCGAGCCGAGACCACCTCATTCAAGCGATCTCGGAGCGATTACTTTGGTCTGGAACAGAGCGCGATTGCCTTGTTCACATATGCCAAATGAACCGCTCTAACTGGGCAAACGAGATACGTTCAGAAACAAAAGTGTAGGTGTGAAAGCACCCTTAGTAACTAAAAGGAACATTAAAAAAAGTTACAAAATTGTCTATTTCAATTTGGGATAAGTTAGTGGTCATTTTTGTTAATTATTTATTGTGGGTCCATGCTAAGGTTAGACTTCGGTTTATTTTTATTTTTTGTAAAACAAAGGAAAAGAATAAAGTGATTAGTAAATGGACCCAATCTCAAGGGGTTGTGCTTTTGATTTATTTATGTTACCTCCTTAACCCCCTAGACCAGGCTCGTTTATCTTCTAGTTATCTAATTTAATAACCTGGCTAATAAAGGAGCCTAGATGATAGTGAGCCAGTCATGCTGTACCACTGTATACTGTACTAAATATTGATACTGCACTCTCTCTTGATGTTCGGTCAACAGCCTGTGAACGGTCTTCCTACAGCTCAGACGTGCTTCTTCCAGCTCCGGCTTCCTCCCTACACAAGCCAGGCCATTCTAGCCGAACGCCTGCGCTACTCCATACACAACTGTCCCTCCATTGACATGGACAACTACATGCTGTCACGCAACACTGACCCGGCGGACGCCTCTGACACTGAATACTGACCCGCAAAAAAAAACAAAGCACAAAATAACAAACTCATACAAGCCTGCAGTTGTACTTCCTTCTCACACTTGCAATACAATTCTCAGTCGCAAAAGCCTCATTTGTATTCTCTGCAGTACCCAGAATGCACTGCAGGCGTCAGTACTTCCACCAGGTCAAAGGGAGATTATTTAAGGAATTTAGGTGTTTATTCAATTTTGTGTCATATTCATGTTTCTGAATGTTCCTCAAACTCTATAGTACACCATTACAAGCTCTGTGCCTGGAATGGTCGCGCGGTTTCTCTTGGCGTTAGCGACAGAAAGTGGGGTCGGTTTATAGGTGAGCACTCGGCAGCTAGCTTTCTGCCCCGGTTTATGCCAAAGGCTTTTAAACTACTGTACTGTACATGATACCTTCCGACTTGGTGGGGGGAAAAAACAACAACAAACAAAGAAAGTACTGTGCGCCTGAGAGATTTGAGCCTCAGAGCAATCGACGTTAGGCTGCTGGGCGTTTGTATCAAGCTAGCTGGTATCTTACATGAATGTATACTTGCAAATGCCATGCACGTGTGCACTCAAACCTACTTTTGTTTGCCAAATAACTGTACACTAAATAGGGTTTAAAGGGTTGGATTTGCTAAAATGAAAAACTCTTTCATTTACTTACATCAGGGGTGTCCAAACTCTGTCCTGGAGGGCCGGAGTCCTGCATAGTTTAGCTCTAACTTGCACCAACACACCTGCCTGGAAGTCTAGTATACCTAGAAAGAGCTTGATTAGGTGGTTCAGGTGTGTTTAATTAGGGTTGGAACTAAAATATGCTGGACACCGGCTCTCCAGGACCGAGTTTGCACACCACTGACTTACATTAATGTTGTTCCAAACATAAGTTGTTCACTTTATGAACAGAAATGAAGACTTTTGTAATAAAATCTAAGGGATTTCTGACCCTCTATTGAAAAGTCCTGAAATCCTGATGCTTCAGAAAACTTGTTTTGAAGAGAGAATTTTGTTTAGGCTCTTTTTCATGTCTAAATATTGACCAATGAGCAATGTTTACATTCAGATTTGGTCACAGAAGCTCAGTCATGCTTGCTTGATGTAGAACCAATGAGATTCATTCTCATGCATCACATGGCACATTAGACGTTTGTTTTTGTGCAATTTAAGCTTGTTAATCCAAAAGTATTATTTTTCATTATATAAAAGCATCTATGTCATATTCATATGGATTTTGAAGTGTTTGATTTTAGTGAACTCATGGAAATCTCTCAAGTTTGATTCAAAAACATCTTTCTTATGTATTTGGAGCATCATGAGGGTGATTAAATGACAGAATTTTCATTTTTGGCTAACCCATCATTGAATTTTAGCCTTTTTTGCAACTGTGAAGCAGCGCGTGTGGAGACGTGTGGTGATTTTTGTGTTTGCGCATTCTCACAGAGCGGGAGTGCTGGTTTGTTTTGCTATGCTGATCGATCATCAGTGTTATTACGTGTTTTTCAGGCTTGTATGCCTCAGTGCTGGATGTAAAACATGTTTGGACTGTTTTTACTCACACGACGAACGTGTGTTTGACAGAGGAGAGAGTCCTCTTTACTCTAGAAGCTTTGATGACTTCTGTATGCAGTGGTTTACATTATTGCTAAATTATTGTTATTTTTTTTGTCCTGAAAATATTTATCTGAGTGAGCTTTTTGTGTCGGAAAAGAGAAGGATGAGGACTAATGTGGCTGTTGCGCTGTTTTGCACTTTAGACCTGTATGCATTGCGCTTTAGCATAAGAGGAAAATCTTATTCACTATAATATTTACAGATTTCAGACTCTTTATCTAGAGATTCTCTTAACCCGAGCCACTACTGATATACAGTAAATTATTGTTATTGTTGAAATGTTGAATCTCGACAATGAAAGAATTTAAGGTTGATCCATTAGGCTACGATGGTGGTATTTCACGATCCTCAAATTACAAATTAAGCCATAAAACAAGAAAATCTCCATAAACTGTATGATATCTCTGGGCGATGGCCTCTCAGATGGAAGATGCACTGTACTGTAAATTAAATTTTGTGTATAGACTTTGGTGTCGGCTTGGTAAGTCATTTTAATGTGATCACATTTGTTATTTTCTGAATATATAAAGAAAAGCTAGGTGTTGCTCTTTTTAAATGTTTTCCTGTTTATGTTACAGCCATTCTAGTGCAGTTAGAGTCTCCAGTTTCCACAGACAAGACCAGGGAATGCTCCTCCATTTCTTCTGAAATGATCGACTATATCTGGAGAACTGGAAGTGGCACTTCAGAAATGCTATAGAGACAAAATGTCAGGTGATTCATATGTGGTACATACAGAAAAGCTGTGCTGAACAAACTGGTATATTGTAATGTGTTTTCTAACCCATAACATTTTTAATGCAGTTCTTTAAAGTGAAATACAAGCATTTCAAGAGTTCACACTTAGCTGATGATCCATCAAAAGCTTACTTGGCATGCTGACCAGAGAGAGAGCCTTGAGCTCAAGGGATCCTCGAGCCCAGGGCTCCCTCCCGTTCGTCGAGCGAGAGGAAAGCTTGAGCTCAGGTAGATCTCTAAAACTCCCTGGCTGCAGTAGCTAAGGGAAACACTTGAGGAAGAAGGGAGCTAGACGAGTACCTGATTGGTAAATCTGTTACATGTATGCACTATGGATATCTTTGGATGGTGGATAGAAACCAGAGAATCCAGGGGAAACCCACGCAAACACGGGGGGAATTTACAAACTCCTCACAGAAACACCCACAAGCCTGGCGGGGACCAGGGCCTGCAGTGTTCTTGCTGTGGGGCTAACAGTGCTAACCACTGGGCTGCCATGCCGCCCGATCTATAATAAAGGAGGAGAAATAGGAAGGAACGGGGATTTTTTTCCAAACGAAGATAAATGTGGACTGGAGATTGTGGTTATTTAAAGTAACTTAGGAATCATGAGATTGGAAGATCATTGTTGGCTAATGCAAGACCGGCTGTGGTAAATCCTAAGCATGTGATTCTCTTGAAATTAGTTTATAAATAAACTTCACAGAGTGTGAACAATGTAGCCCAATTTCCAGTTGAGTTACCAGAATTACCAGTTTGAGTCAATCTGATATCCACCCTATTTTCATGTTAGAGGTACGGCAGCCAATTGTAATTTTAATGTCATTTAGCTGTACAAAACAGCTTGTTATGCTGCTTGAAATTGCAAAGTGGTCTTTTTATTATTTTAAGGTGTTGACCTAATTCTTGGGAATGTGTTGTCTGGTTTACAACAGCTGGATCTTTTGAGTCAGTTTTTCCACAGTGAATCACAAAAATACGGTGTGAATAGTGTAGTTTAATTTTGACACAAATGATTTCTGTCAAAAAATTTTATGTGGAGATAATAGATTTAATCACAACAGATTTACAATGATCACAAATTCCAGGATTAATTTTGTAATAAGCATAAATGCAAATGATGCAAACAAACAAAAACATGAAAAAAAACACCCCAACCTGTAAGTATACAATACAGTGGTAGTCAAAATTAATTTTTAGTTAGAATACATTGCTTCGGGGAAAAGAATTCCCCATGAAGTGACAGAAGAAATAGCCCTAAATCTTGTGAAATTGTCCTTTTAAAACAAATCTGGTTCAGCACAAATAATTTTTATTCGTTTTTGTATTTAAATAATAGTTAAAACAGCTGAGTTACCAGTTTAAATCTATTTGTTATCCATGCTATTTTCACATTAGAACAGAGACAGCCATGTGTACTTTTTAAGATTGGCCTTTTTCTCATGTTGTGAGGTACATCCAATTAAAACAGTCCTGAAATGAGGAAAAATCAAATCCACAGGGAGCTGATTGGATTGCTGAATGATGGGCCTTGCTAGCAAAATGAAGGAGGCAGAAGACATGCCCTAATAGCCCCGCCCAAAAGGCCTTTCATGTGACCAGAAGGGAAAGGAGAAAGTCATGGTATTTGATAAAAGATTGTGAGAGCAAACTATTTCTTCACAAAATAATGAAGTGCACAGAAAGTTAGGACGATTCTAAGGGCCCATACATTTAGGGGGCCCCAGAGACATTAGCTCCTTTCACACAGTGATACCGGTAAATATATGGAAAATTTTCGAAACAACTTTACCGGTAAATTCAAAAAAGCGCTGTTCACACAGACGAGGACCTTACCGAATTTTTCCGGAAAAGTAGTAAACATAGTAAACGAAGTAAACATATTTAACATAAATATTCACTTAACTGAACCACTTTAAATCATACTCATACATTCATTTTCCTTCGGCTTAGTCTTTATTTCAGAGGTTGCCACAGAGGAATGAACCACCAACTATTCCAGAATATGTTATATGTAGTGGATGTCCTCCCAGCTGCAACCCAGTACTGGGAAACATCCACTTATACACACTCATACACTATGACCGATTTTGTTTGCCCAGTTCACCTATACCGCATGTCTTTGGACTGAGGGGGAAACCGGAGCACCCAGAGGAAACCCATGTTAACACAGGGAGAACATGCAAACTCCACACAGAAATGACAACTGGCCCAGCTGGGACTCGAACCAGTGACCTTGCTGTGAGCCGCCCACATGAGCCATAATTATTAGTCATTTATAAATCAACTTAAAACTATTCTGGTCTATGTTCACTTTTAAGAAGGTTACTAAGAAAACTTGATGAATCAGACCCCAGATCTTAACCCAATATTATCATATTATCATATCAATATACACTATCTGACAAAAGTCTTGTTACTATCTAAGTTTCAGGAACAACAAATAATAACTTGACTTCCAGTTGATAATTTGTTATCAGAAGTGGCTTATATAAAAAGGCAAAGGCCTCTAGATCACAAATATTTTGCCAAAATAAAATATGATCATGTCAAAATCATGTCTTGATTTTTAATTATTCAATTAGGACAGTAAGATCTGACTTTACTTAGACAAAAGTCTTGTTACTTAACAGGAAAAATGTACAGTATAGAATATAAAGTCATGGTGCAGTGGAAAAAGTATGAATATTGTGCATGACTCCCATGAGCTTAGAGGACTGCATCTATACATTTCTGCAATGACTCAAATAACTTTATTAATAAGTCATCTGGAATGGCAAAGAAACCGTTCTTTGGATTCATCTTCAATGCCTCCTCCTTCATCTTACCCCAGACATGCTCGATATGTTCATGTCTGGTGACTGGGCTGACCAATGCTGGAGCACCTTGACCTTCTTTGCTTTCAGGAACTTTGATGTGGAGGCTGTTCAGTGTGAGGAGGAGTGTTATCCTGCTGAAGAATTTGCCCTCTCCTGTGGTTCGTAATGTAATAGGCAGCACAAATGATTCCTCAGGCTGCTAGTGTTCCCCGTATACTGAATGTAACCCCAAACCATGATTTTTCCCTCACCAGACTTGACTAATTTCTATAAAAATCTTGGCTCTGTGTGGATTCCAATAGGACTTCTGCAGTATTTGTAATGATTAGGATGCAGCTCAACAGATGATTCGAAAAAAATCTACCTTCTGCCACTTTTTCAAAGGATCAACTAGAAGTCAAGTTATAATTTTTTGCTCTTACAACTGGCAAGACTTTTGTCAAGTAGTGTAGACTTAAATACCTAAGGAGGCATCTAGCATCTTTTATACCCAATTGAAGAGCTTGTGAAAAAGTGTGAAACAATACTACATCAGCACATTCTCAGCTCCTAGGTACAGATCTCGGTTCTTCCCCCTCTCACCCCCCTTGTTTCATGATATATCATTATCTTCTGCATATGCATCTTTTACAGATTTCATTCTCTCATGGTTATTTGGACAAATAGGGATGTAAAAAATGCCCCCCTCCGCCACTGCCTGTATGCTATATTCAATTAGCAGCAGGGTCTATCAGATGACCTCACGTAATCAAGCTGAGCACTGTCTTATCATGCTGAGATAATTCAGTTTGAGCGCCGGCTTATTTTTAGTTTCTTTACTCAATTACAATCCTGTTTTCAAACAAACAAATCATTTTTCTCCATCTCACTTCATATGAATCCCATAACCAAACCTAATAAGATTACGCTGAGTGTTAAAGTGCTCAAATCATGCTAAATTTGGTGGAAAACACGGGCAGAAAGTGGTCTTAAGTCACCCGGACCACCGTTAACCCAAAGAGGGGCGTTTCTTTTTCCCTCCTGAGATGCTATCGTTGTGATAAATTGCGCATGCCACCCGTCCTCCGAGACAAGAGGAAAGCGATTGTGATAATGAGCATCCTTGACTTGCTCCAGTGAATTATGGGAGGAAGTGAAAGCCACCACTGATGACTGAGAGGATCAAAGAGAGCGAGAAAAGAGGAGGGGGAGACACTGTTCTAGACTACTTTGATGTATTAGAGAGCTTGTGTTCAATGCAGGACCGAGATTCATCCTGAAGAGCCGCAATCATCATCTCAGGCTGATGCTGATGACATGAACTTGAGGTCTTCACTTGCTGTTATGTAATGCGTAGCTCTTCGGTGTTCAGATCAACCAATTTGAAGGTAGTGCTAATCTAAATGCTAATTCACACTGTCCAGACAATCACCAACACCTTAAGTAATGACCTTTAAATGTGGTGTTTGTTGTGGTGTTGTGAACTAGCCTTTCTATGACCGAAAACCATCAGCCTACACTGAAGGGCCATGTTTACATCGGCTATTGTTATTGTCAATTTGATTACAAGTGGTGGTGATTAAATACAGGTGTATACATGGACAAAAAAGCTACTGCACTTTCAAACCTACTTTAAGAAGTTGTTGAGAACTCATTTAATTGGTTTGCGTTCGTAGAGTAGCTAACGCATATATAATCAAATGCGTTCAAACAGTCTCTAACACTTTGCTAGGTTTCACTAAAAACCTTGGCATCCCCATCTTTTTTATTTGCCTCCTTTTCCACTTCTTACATAGGCTACATTAAATGTAAGAAATTTGACCCAAATGACTTATTCGGCACAATTTCGTAAAAAAAAAGAAAAAAAAAAGAAAAAACGTTAAAAGTTCATTTTAAATATCACCACTGACGAGTATTTCCATCGTAGTAGCCATAGTCAGTAGACTAGGTGAACTCAAAAGATAAGCTTGTAAAGTTTGCGATTTCAGACGCAACTATAGTATTCTAAACTGTTATGCCAGAAGTACCCGGATGGTCTACTACTTCCGGCAAGATTCTGAAGTGCGCATTCAATGGACGCTATGCTATTCCATGATGCCACAAAAGAGAATTCATGAATGGTAGTAAAGCAATGCAACTGACACAGGTAGGTCACGTGATAATGAAAAATAACAGATGTAGTACAGCGGAGTTCCATTCATACTACTCACATTTATGGTCATGTAGTAAATTCAAATGTAGCCTAGTAGGCCTACCTACACTGTGTCCCACATAATTCCTCCACAAATCGATTAAGTTAAATTAATTTACATATTTAAGTGGTCTGAACATAAAACAATTAATCCCCCCCCCCCCCCAAAAAAAAACAACTTAAGAACTGTGTTGTTACAATCCATATTGTAAAGAATTTAAACAAGCAGCTAACGTCATTTTTGAGTGTACTCGAGTAGTAGGCGATTTTTGAAAAAACCATAGTAAGACTCAACTGTTTAACACTGTTTACTTAAAAAAGGAGCCCATTTCCCCAAAGAATATAAAAGTTACTAAACTATAAAAACACCAGACAATGTTATTTTAATGACGATAAAATTTAAATAAAAAGCCTCTCAATCAGTTTCACAATAACGTTATACAGAAGCTGAGTAGCACAACCTTTTGTGTTTCATATTTTTGTGTTCTGCAGAAAAAACAAAATACAAAACAAAAAACTGTTTTTTTTATTCCATAAAACCCTGTATACTTGGGGATCACTTGGAGATTTCCAAGTGATGAAGCAGTTGTCCTTCATTGATATCTTCCCACTAAATTGAGTTCCCATTATCGATTAAATGACGACCCTGACCCTCGCTACTCTTAATTGTGCCGCCATCTTACATTGCCTGGTTTGCTGAATCAGCATCCTTGAAGCCCATTCCTCAGGAAGGTTTGTTTGCGGCGGGAAAGCGCGCTGTTGGCTGACCTTATTAGGCATCTGTTTTTATGCACGTACCTGTGTGAGATTCCCGCCGCAGTCAGCAGGCTCGCAGCTGGTCCGGGGACGGTGGAGTCGGCAGCTCCGGGCTGTTTTTATAGGGTCATTCATCTATCACGGGCACGGCGCACACATTTAGAAAGGGCATTGGAGAATGTCAAACCAAAATATTACTGCTGAGCAAGAACCGCGCTGAAAAAGAAGGACCAAGAATGGAGGAGCAAGAAAACAAAGTTTTGCTTGAGTGTCTCTGAATCAAAATTTAACCCAGTCGGCTCTCAGCCCCATATCTCTGACGAAAGAGGCCGCTAAGGTGTGAAACTTTGGAAATCACGCGGGGAAACGTGGGTGAGTCCCATTAATACTGAAGAGAGAAATGAATTTCCTCCAGTAGGCTTTATCGCAGTCATTTATAACTCAGACATATACTATAGGATATGAGCTAGAGTAGAAATGCCAAGTTTTTGTGGTATAAAATATGAGTTTCTTTCTTCTGTTACACACAAAAGAAGATATTTTGAAAATGTTGGAAACCTGTAACCATTTACTTCCATAAAGGAAAATCAAATATAATGGAAGTCAATGGTTACAGGTTTTCAGCTTTCTTTAAAATATATAGGCCTACTGTAATGTTTTGTTATTGACATAGGAAAGAAAGACATTAAAACATTTGGAAAACTTGGTGATTGCTTGATATATTTTGTGATATGATTCTCTTTGTTTTAAAGGCAACATCCAGCTGTACACAGATGATCTGATACTCTTCATGATCACATAAGGCAAGACACCATTTTCTCATTCACTTCTAAGTTTTTTTTTCTTTTTTTGTCTTTTCATAGGAATTTTAGTGGAAATTTCACAGAGGTGTTTGTTCACATTTAATTTGACTGCTTACAACCCACATTTTATTCTACAAAAAAATAAAAAATAAGTAAAAAAAATAATGTTTTTCCGGTCGTTCTCTGTATTTTCTCATTTGTTTAGCGATTAAAAAGTGATTCAAGGAATCCCCTCTATTTAACCATATTAAAAATAAAAAATTAAATTATATATATATATATATATATATATATATATATATATATATATATATATATATATATAAAAGCAGGAATTTTGAACATTCATTCATTCATTCATTTTCTTTTCGGCTTAGTCCTTTTATTAATCAGGGGTCACCACAGCAGAATGAACCGCCAACTTATCCCAGCATATGTTTTACCCAGTGGATGCCCTTCCAGCTGCAACCCAACACTGGGAAACCCATACACACTTTTTCCACACCTATACGCTATGGCCAGTTTAGCTTATTCAATTTACCTGTATCACATCACACGTCTTTGGACTGTGGGGGCAAACCCACGCAAATGGGGTGAACATACAAACTCCACATAGATTTTTATTTATTTTTTATTATTATGCTTTAAACAACAGTTACATGTCAATATTGTAAACAGAATAATGCCAGGGTGATAGAAAGTAAATAGTAACAACAGCACAAAAAATTAATAAAACAAACACAAAAAACAATATAAATAAGTGCCTACAAGGACCTTTACATTAATCAAAAATTTTTAAACTAGAAATCAGTTGGACGGTTTTAATGGCTTTTCCATTAGCACTATGCTGAACAGTAATTTTTCAGTTCCTTATAAAACACAGTAAAACATGTTTTTTTGTTGGAAAATTTACACTTATGAATATATAAAACTTAATTAAAACTTAAACAAAATAAATAGGTTAATAACCAAAATTTTGTTATTCAAATTATCATAATTAAAATATCCAAACATTTAATTTTCAAAATTAAAGAGTACCTTTTTTTGATAAAAACAGAAGCATCATACTAAAGTTTTTTAACATAACCCCAGTGACACCACATAGAAATGCCAACTGACCCAGCCGGGGCTCAAATCAGCAACCTTCTTATTGTGAGGCGATCATGCTACCTGTTGCGCCACCGTGACATCCAAATTTTGAACATAACCTCATCCAATCTTTAGATTTTTTTTAAATGCAAAAATAAGTAACTTTAGGCTATTTTAAGGTGCACTTGTTATTATAGTAATTGCAATTATTTATGCAAAAACACATATACACATACAAAGTACCTTATAAAAGATAAAAATGTATTCAAAGCGACAATAAATGATGGGACAAAGCTATTCCTGAACTGTTTTGTCCTTCTAAAAAGCATCTGAAACCTACGACCTGAAGGGAGCAGGATAAACTCTTCAGAGAGAGGATGAGAGCTACAGCTACTAATGTTCTGGGCAATCCGTAAAAGCTGCCTACTATAAGGATTCAATACTCAACTGTGATTCACTAATCAACCTGCTAGACCACCTAATAACCTGGCTCAGTCTATTCCTGTTTTTGAGATATAGACCTCCAAACCATGCCACCAGAGCGAAGGATAGAATAGACTCAATAAATGCACGAGAGCATATTGGGGCCAATGCGAAAACGTGATAGTTTCCATGAGACAAAATAGGCACTGATGCCCCTTCTTGCACACAGCATCACCGTTTGCCTCAAAGTTTAAAGATTGGTCAATAATGGTACCCAAATATTTGTAGTTCTCCACACATTCTACTTATTGACCCTTGATATTAGTCACCTCATCTGCTGTATGATTTCTTCTAAAATCAATAATCATAACTTTAGTTTGTGTTGCATTAAGTTTTAGATTAGACTCCTCACACCACTGAACAAAATAAATCCATTCAGTCAAACCCCAGTTCTGGCGGGAGCAGTTTTAGCTTAGCTTAGCATAGATTATTGAATCAGATTAGACCATTAGCATCCTGCTAAAAAAAAGAAGATAATTTTCCTATTTAAAGCTTCTCTTCTATAGTTACATCATGAACTAAGACTGACGGTGTATAAAAAGTTGCTATTATCTAAGTCAATATGACTAGAAACTATACTATAATTCCAGCGTAATAATCAAGGGACCTTGCTGCTGCAGGTGCAGTGATATTATGCAGCACCTGAAAATAGTCTCCAGCTAGGTAACTAATAACAGCGCTGCGTAATATCATTGTTTACATCACCAAAGTCCCTAATCCGCAATATTGTATTAATTATTATTGTAAAATTTGCTGTTTCCAAATTAATTGTTTTCCTTTAAAGTTAACGTAAGCTAATGTTTACTTGCTGCAGTGAAACCCATGCTCAGTACTGCAGCGTCTCTAAGAGCTCAGATAGTATATGCAGTACATCAGTTGTGCATGCATCAGGACTGGAGTGTTTTATCTGCTCTTCTGCACTGTGAAGAACTGCATCAGAAGTGACCCGTACACTGAAAGTCAACTGGATGTGTGTGTGTGTGTGTGTGTGTGTGTGTGTGTGTGTCACTCTTGATCTGTGTGAAGGTGATGACGGCTGCTCCACTGGATCATGTGGTTCCCTGAGCACAAATTCACTAATAATGGATCAGATACTGCAGGGCAATCAGTGACACTTCTAAAATGCTCTCATCTGAGGGTTGCAAATGGCAAGAGAGAGAAAAACAAAACAAACATGGACTAAGTGTATATAGTTAATCATATAATTTATAATTGCTGCTATTTTAGCTTTTATTTATAGTTGTATTGATTGTTTGAAGATTCTTTTAATTTTTTATGTTGTGTCATTCATTTTAAAGTTTTAAAAATTTAGCTACTAATTAAAACTGCTTAATATTAAATAATCATGTTTATTAAGCATTCCATTGTATGTTTTAAAATAATAATAATAGCATAATAATTGTTGTTATGAAATAGTTATGATGTTCTCCCCATGTTCCCATGGGTTTCCTCTGGGTGCTCCGGTTTCCCCCACAGTCCAAGGACATGCGGTCTATTTGGGTGGGCTAAATTGTCCGTAGTGTATGAGTGTAAATAAGTGTGTTTGGATGTTTTCCCAGAGATGGGTTGCAGCTGGAAAGGCATCCACTGCGTAAAACTTATGCTGGATAAGTTAGCGGTTCATTCCGCTGTTGCGACCCCAGATTAATAAAGGGACTAAGCCGAAAAGAAAACGAATGCATGAATGAAATAGTTATGATTTGTTTTATTATTATGGGTGTTATTTTATTATGCATTTACGCACTGCAATGTCATTTGTTTTTTCCTCTGAGCTATGAAAGTAAAAGCTGTTCTATTATATAAATTATTTCTATTAAAATTGGCCACAAATTGCATGAAAAAGCAGAAACATGATGCAAGATATTGAAAATCTGAGCCAGACTCATTTGGAACAAGGAATCAAAAATGTTGCAAGGAGTAATTGCAGATGAGCCTCTGACGTATAATTAAATAATAATATTGTTTTTAATGAATCAGCTTTTCATATCAATTATGCAGCTTATCATATAGTTGCCACATAATACAACATTGATTAAATGTTTTTTGTGTTTTTCGTAAAGACAGTTGCAGGTTGTACATTAAAAAGGACCTTTTTGCCTTTCAGTTGCAAATGTTTATGGGTAAAGTGACAGAGCAGCATGTACATGTTTGTGCAAATAATTGTTTGTTTCTATATGAATTTGTAAATTCTGAAAAATATTTTAAGGGAAAGACAAAAACATAATTTGCATTTTTTTTAAATCTTACATTGTAAAAACAGAAATCAGTGATACATTTTTATGTTTGTTAAATTTTTTTTTTTAATCAAGCTAAATTAAGTTAAATGAATTGTAAGGTCATTTTGCACAAGGACTCTTAATTTTCAGTCAGCCAGCTCAAACGCTTGACATTACTGATCTCTTTAAAAATCCACCTGACTGAGATACGATATTACAAGAAGTATTGCATTAAATTTCATTTTCTGCACCATGTCTTTAAAATATGTAGTTTTATTTTACCTCATATTTTTAATGGAGTAAGGGCTAGCCTGCTGCTATTGACGGTGCTTGTGTTTAAATGGTCCTTCATCTCGTTTTACGCTTGAACAACTAAGTAAATATTAAAGCCTTATATTTATATTTGTATTTTTATTACATTACAACATCAATGCTGTAAAAGTAACTTTATGAAATAAAAAACAGTCACGTAAACCTTTTACCGAAGGTTATCTGTGTCTAAAAAACACTTGCTGTGCATATAGGCCATTGGATTCAACTTATACTTCCATGGCATCCACAAAAATATTACAGTTACAGTTAATAATTACACAGCTCTGAGGAAAATATTGATTATGATTATGGTAATTCACTGAAAATTTTGTTTCGATTAGATTTGTTTTGCCCTATTCGCCAGACGTGTCTTGCTAACATTAACATAAAATTATTTAACATAACATTAATGTAACATTTATTCATTAATTTCCCTTCGGCTTAGTTCCTTATTTATGGGCGGTCTCCAAAGCGGAATGAACTATTCCAGCATATGTTTTACACAGCGGATGCTCTTCCAGCCGCAACCTACTGAAAAACATTCACACTCTCATTTCCACATGCACACATACATTACAGACAGTTTTATTCAATTCACCTGTACTGCATGTCTTCGGACTGTGGTGGAAACCGAAGCACCTGGAGGAGAACAACATCAACACGGGGAGAACATGCAAACTCCACGCAGTTTTGCCAACTGACCCAGCCAGGGCTTGAACCAGCAACCTTCTTGCTATGAGGCGACAGTGCTAACCACTGAGCCACCGACCCTTTACGTAACATAACATTAGCTTATGTTGAACACTTTTTTGGTAATTGGCTTATTTTACAGCTCCCTGGAATAAAACAGTTGAGTTTTAACATTTTTGAATCCATTCAGTTGATTTCCGGGTCCGGCGGTAGCGATTTTAGCTTAGCTTAGCATAGACATTGAATCTGATTAGACCATAAGCATCAAGTTCAAAAATGTAACAAATAAAAGAGTTTGTCCCATTTAAAGCTTGACTTTTTTGAAATTGCATTGTGTACTAACATTGACAAAGTTGCTATTTAGTTGATCAATATGAACTTTACTCTCATTCCAGCATAATAATCAAGAGATGCTAGTACATTAAGCAGCTCTTGAAATAGGTCCCAACAACAGTGCTGAATAATAGCATTGCTCCTGCTGCAGCCATGGTACAGCAGCAGCAAAGTGCCTTGATTATAGTAAAATTCCTATTTTCAAAAAAGAGTGCTCTTTTACAGTTAACACAAGCTAATGTTTGATTATGGTCAATCACCAGAAATAAAGAATAATCACTTAAAATCAACCAATTAAACTAATAACATAAGATCTTCCAGGTACTATGAATATTCTTTAGTTAGTGAATATATTGCTAATCTTATCTGTCACACCACTGTCTTGACTGTTTGGCGCCATCTTGTGACTGAATATTAATAATGATAATAATAGAAGTTAGAGCCGTTTTTCTTTCTCCAAGTTTTCATTCATTCATTCACTTTCTTTTTGGCATAGTCCCTTTATTAATCGGGGGTCGCCACAGTGGAATGAACTTCCAACTTATCCTGCACGTTTTTATGCAGCGGATGCCCTTTCAGCCGCAACCCATCTCTGGGAAACATCCACACACACTAATTCACACTCCTAATTCACCTGTACTGCATGTCTTTAGACTGTGGGGGAAACCAGAGCACCCGGAGAAAACCAAAACGAACACAGGAAGAAGATGCAAACTCCACACAGAAACGCCAACTGACCCAGTCGAGGCTCGAACCAGTGACCTTTTTGCTGTGAGGTGACAGCACTACCTACTACGCCACTCCGTTGCCTCTCCAATTTTTGTGTTTAATTAAAGAACAAGTAGACCAATTTAGTTTTGTGTCTAATCTTTTAATTCCTTGGTAAAATACTTAATAAGCCGTTTTCTTCAATGTTTAGCTTCGTGTCAGACCTATTCTTTGTGTCAGACCTATTCTACAAGAAAAACATAACTGAAATGACTCGGCGGAGTGATATTTAATGCGGTCAAAACCAGCCTGGATCTACTTAATTGCCCGTCTAGTGTGTCATCAGCCAATCAGAATCAAGCCTTTGGCTAAAAAACGTGTTTTTTGAGGTGACTTATTTGCTGCAGAGCATTGGAGAGCATTAAAATGCCAGTTTGTTTTGGCATCAGACATATTATGGCATTGTCCAACATATAATTCTGGGGCCTGAATGAAACTGCAGATTTTACTGCTGATGGACTCGTGTATATATATAATCTAAAATTATATATAAAACTTATAATAAAAAATGTCACGGTTCATGTGACCTGTCTGTGTTAAATCTGAGATAATGCTTGGATGTTGTCCTATTTATTTATTTATCTATATAACATTGCATACAGAACATCATATATACAACAGTGTGTGTTTGTGTTTGTGTGTGTGTGTGTGTGTGTGTGTGTGTGTGTGTGTGTACAGTTTGACCAGATTTATGGCTCCTGCCATCTCTCCTGTTAGGATATTTCCATAGAGTGCATAATGAAGTCCTTATTTTATTTATAGAGCCGTGGCGGCATGAATGCACAGAGGGATGGAAATAGACATTGTGTGTAGATATTAATTTTGGTGCTTGATGATTTATTTGTTTAGACTATATCATCATTATATTTCATTCTGCTCATCGGAATAACACACACTACAGTGCTATATATGGATCTGTGCATTGTGTTAACTCACAGTTAACTTGCTGAATGAGCAGTCTGTGAGAGGACGATGATGTCGGCTTTGTTTTGTATGTTTTGTGATGATCGTTTATGATCCTGATACTAGTCATAAGTGAAATTGTTCACTTTTTTTCCTCTTTTTATTGGCTCAGCAATGTTTTAAGAAATAACTTAATATACACAGTGGGTACAGGAAAGTATTCAGATCCCCTTAAATTGTTCACTCTTTGTTATATTGCAGCCATTCGCTAATATCGTTTAAGTTAACTTTCCCCTTATTAATGTACATACAACACCCCATATTGACAGAAAAGCACAGAATTGTTGACATTTCTTCTGATCATCCTTGAGATGGTTCTACCTTCATTTGAGTTCACCTGTGTTTGATTACATTGATTGGACTTGATTAGGAAAGCCACACACCTGTCGATATTAGAGCTTACAGCTCACAATGCATGTCAGAGCATATGAGAATCATTGGATCAAAGGAACTGCCCGAATTGTGGCAACGCACAGATCTGGCCAAGGTTACAAAAAATAATTCTGCTGCATTTAAGGTTCCTAAGAGCACAGTGGCCTCCATGATCCAACCAGAACCCTTCCTAGAGTTGGCCATTCAGACAAACTGAGGTATCGGGGGAGAACAGCCTTGGTGAGAGAGAGAGGTAAAGGAGAACTCTAAGATCACTGTGGCTGAGCTTCAGAGGAGCATGGCAGCATCATGATGTGGGGGTGTTTTTCAGCTGCATTGACAGGACGACTGGTTGGAATCAAGGGAAAGATGAATGTGGCCAAGTACAGACAGGGATATCCTGGACAAAGACCTTCTCTAGACTGCTTAGGACCTCAGTCTGGGCCATAGGTTTACCTTCCAACAAGACAATGGCCACAGCTAAAATAACGTAGTGGCTTCACAACAACTTCGTAACTGAATGGCCCAGCCAGAGCCCTGATCCCAATTGAGCATCTCTGGAGAGACGTGGCTGTCTACCAGTGTTTACATACTAACTGACAGAACTAGATGGGATCTGCAAAGAGGAATGGCAAAGGACCCCCAAATCCAGGTGTGAAAAACTTCCCAAAAAGACTCATGAATGTGTTAGACTTTTTTTTTTTTTTTTTTCCTAGGATTTATTTCCTAGGATATCTAGGATTATCTACTTTTACAGCCATGTATATGTGTGTGTGTGTGTGTATATATATATATATATATATATATATATATATATATATATATATATATATATATATACACACACACACATACAGTTGAAGTCAGAATTATTAGCCCCGTTTATTTTTTTCCCCAATTTCTGTTTAACAGAGAGATTTTTTTTCAGCACATTTCTAAACATAATTGTTTAATAACTTATCTTTATCAACTGATTTATTTTATTTTTGTCATGATGACATTAACAATATTCTACTAGATATTTTTCAAGACACTTTTATACAGCTTAAAGTGACCTTTTAGAGGCTTAACTAGGTTACTTAGGTTGGCAGGTTAGGGTAATTAGGCAAGTTATTGTATAACGATAGTTTGTTCTGTAGACTATCGAAAAAATAGCTTGAAGGGGCTAATGATTTTGGCCTTAAAATGGTGTTTAAAAAATTAAAAACTGCTTTTGTTCTAGTCGAAACAAAACAAATAAGACTTTTTCCAGAAGAAAAAATATTATCTCACATACTGTGAAAATTTCCTTGCTCTGTTAAACATAATTTCGGGAAATATTTAAAAAATAAAAAATAAAAGGAGGACTAATAATATCTTAATATCATAAAACTCATTCATTTATATAAACGGGTAGATGGGTTGATGTTGTCATACTGTAATATGAATAAACTTACAGTATAAGCAGCATGTCTATCTATAAAGAAAAAAAAGACAATATTTTTCACTGCTCCCTGTAGAATATTTTTGGCACTGTATATTGTGTCTATATATTGAATAGGTCTTTCTAACCCTTTAGTTTAAATTCATTTGTAGGACATATAAAACCAAAAAAATATTGTGTTGTGGCCTTTATAGCTTTCATATTAATGTTATAAACATTGAAAGTGTGTACAATGGCAGTATTTCTCCTGTCCAATAGGGGCCAGTGTGTTGATTGAGTTTGAACTGCAGTCCGAACTGCAGTCCTGTGCATGTGTGTGTGTCAGTCATTGGTTGTCCTGCTGCTGGTCCACCTAATCCCCGCTTGACTCATAGACTGAGGAGCGATTGATTAGCTAACACGAATAAGGTGATGTTTAAAAGCTTTGTGAGCTAGAAAAGAATATGAGGTGTACTGTATGTATAGAGACACGCCCACTTAATTGCAGCAGTGATTGACAGGTGCACTGACCTCTTCTGGCTGTATGAGGTATATCACATGCTAGTCTTCGTCACATCATTTTAAACAGTATTTCAATATTTTATAGTATTTTATATTTATTATAATACTACGATTCAAAAGTGTATCCACAAATGGATTATTATTAAATATGTTAAGTGTATCATTTAAATTAGCTAACTGTATATTTTATTTTTCTAATTAAAACGTATTATTATTATTATTATTATTATTATTATTAGGATAGTAGTGTTGATGATGATGATGATGATAATAATAATAATAATAAATGACTAATTTTAATTTGATAATGAACGATATTCAATAATGATTATAATATATAATTGGTAGTAATTTTAATAATTCAACAGTATTTAATGTAATATTTAACATATTCCTTCAATATAAAATTGTTCCTGTTTAAAAAATGTTTTAAATTATTAGGCTAGCAGACATTTATGTTGTTGTTGTTGTTATTACTACTACTACTACTAACATGATAAATAAGATAATTGAAATAATCTAAACTTCCAGGAGTCCCCAGAGCCCCGCCCACTCGGATAATTAGAGCAGTGATTGACAGGTGCGCTGACCTCTCCCCGTCTCTCTGTCTCCGTCTGTCAGTCTTCCTGATGTTGACAAATGACTCTTCAGTCTCTGCTGTCCTCATGTCAGCTGTCAGCGGCTCCCTCTGCCTTTTACCTCATTTGCTCTGCGTTCACTTTACATGCTCACCTACTGGCCAATCGCAGGTATATATTTTATTATTTTAAAGCCAAAAAATATTGCTATATATATATATATACACACACACACACTAATATATATAATAGTGTATATACATACACACACACTAATATATATAATAGTGTATATATACACACACACACACACACACAAAGATCATATGAAAAAGTATATGAATACAGTAATTGAGATAATATATACTACATTCTATATTGTTCTGAAGACGTTAATTTTATATAAATTTGTATTATTATTATTTAAAATGTACCATTCATTAATTCATTTTTTATTTTATAGTATTTTATATGATATCATTATATTTGCATCCCTTTATATCATAATATTTTTATTTACTTTTTTGCAGTGTTTTGGTTTATTTTATGTTTATTTTCATCTATTTGATGTTCTTTTTGTGGTTTATTTTTGCTTTATAAGTAAATAAATGAAATTACATCAAATCTTATTCTATTATTATAAATGTGCATTATTATTATTATTATTAATTTTACTAATAATTCATACAGTATGAAATCCCCTGTTAGGCATTCTCAGTAAATGCTCTATTTTATGGTTGCAACCTAGGCTCATTCTGAAAACGTATCACTATATTTCTGGAAAGCGCCAAATACGTCCCAGGAGTTTTTTTCCAGTTTTTGTTTTTGCGAATCCACCAGAGGCCGCTCTGTGCCCTTTTTGATATATTAAATATCTGTCTGGAGTGCTATTCTCACCTGCTGTTTCTTGGTAAATCCACCCAAGGCCGCTGTTGACTGACTAACTGATTGACCCCCCCCTTCTTCTTCCCAACCAATAGTGTTTTCAAGAGCACTGATTGACCCAAAGCAGTGAGGTGGTAAGCATGGAAAGGAATGGCATCATTCTAACTCATAGCGTTTTTTTTTAAAGACAAAATGCAGACACGCGTTCCTCTGGCTATATATTTTGTCATCTTCAGAAGTGTACATAGGGCTACGTTTTTAGAATGAACCTATGTTGTCTGTTTTTGTAGTGGATATTTATCCAGCAACTTCTTGTTTGTATTTCATTTCAGTAAAGGATAAAGCAAACAGAATAGCTCAGTCTGAACTAAACAGATTGTGTGTTCATAAAGCAGTTTATATAAGAATTTGATTAACCCAACAGCATTAGCCTGATCCGTTTTTACTTGCGTTCCACCCTCTGCTCAGATTTTTTTGGTGTGATTATTCAGTTTTTTTATGAGTTCCCAGTAGGCGACGGTTGTAAAGATTGTTTTATTGGGGTTTCCTGCATCTCTGATGAGAATTTTTTTTGACTAATTAATTCCCAAAGCCATAGCGTGCTTGAATTTCCCAAAGGAGATACTGTAAGATCAAACAATATATTTGCTACATTAAAACACAACACAGCAGTTTTCATTATTAACAGAAGACATTGCTTCTTTTTAACAACCAATGTGTGTGTTCACTGGCTTATGGGTGGGGCCACCTGTCAATCAAATGAGATTGACCAAAAGCAAAATCCCGCCCTACATTTACTCTTGATTGAGAAGCAGTTTCTCTCTGATATACAGTATATAACAACCAGTCCCTCAAGTTTTTTTCTAATTTTTGCAGCCTGACTGACTATGGCTCATAAATAGTCAATATTTAAGTTAAAGATGTTTACTTCGATTTTACAGCTGCGCACATTCTTCCGTCAAATTAGTTTTTTATAGATCACAATTTTTTCGTTGGAAGTGCCATACTCGTATTTCTACCCCTGTTTTTTCTGCGTTTGCCACATTTATAAATGAGATTCCTGGGCTGTGTCTGAAATCACATACAGTACTTCACTACTATGTTGTAAAAATTACATATTTAATGCTTTGTTTATTCTCCACCAATAAACATGTAGCAAATTATAACAATAATGTAGGTTAACTTTGCACGCATATCTACATTAACAATCTGTAACAAATTATAATGTAGATTAGAGAGCTCGCATACCTACACCATTATTACTGTAGTAAATTAGCTCAAGGTTATTCTTCCCGCGACTTTCCCGCCGTTATAATGTTGCGAGTTATGATTTAGATTTCAATGCCCGCGTACCTTCTGGACCATTATGTAGCGGACTAGCTTAACGGGAGGAAGATTCATTTGAACGGGGCTTCAATGATTTAGATCCGAACAAACGAGTCGTCCAGCGATGCTATCAAAATAAAAACCCATAAAGTTTGAGCAGGGTAACAAGATCAAAGTTTAAGACATTAGATTCATTAATATACACAGGCACCTTTCTTTATACAAAATTAAACTTTATTGACTACTCTAACAGAAACTAACACCTAACACTAAAAAAAAATTGCGTTAAAAACAGTATTCAAGGTGAGTAACATTATGCATGTAACTACTTTTAACTTTCCAACTACGACCAACTTCTTCCAGTTAGATTTTGAAGTGCGCATTCAGTGCTATCCCACATTACAGTGCATCCGAAAAGCATTCATTGCGCTTGACTTTTTCCACATTTTTTTTAATGTTACAGCCTTATTCCAGAATGGATTAAATTCATTTATTTCTTCAAAATTCTACACACAATACCCCATAATGACAATGTAAAAAATGAGTTTTTGAAATTGTTGCAAATTT
>NC_141041.1:11360000-11382500 GCF_052040795.2 Danio rerio
ATATATATATATATATATATATATATATATACAGGGCCCGAAATTAACTTTCTTACTTGGTAGCACCGGTGCTCCCAACCTGAAATATTTAGGAGCACCAGAAAAAATTTAGGAGCACCCACCAAAAATTAATAATATTGACAAGTTGTATATTAAGGGATTTATTGTATTTGAAAACAGCATTAATTGGGACTAACAAAACCCAGAAAAAACTATCTAACTAATGCTGTGATGATTTAATATTTGTGCAATAATTCTAAAATTAATGTTGAATAATTATAAAATATTAATGATGACGATGATGACAATAATACTAATAATGCAATATATTTATCATCATCATGCTGCCTTGAATGTGCTTTAATGTAAGTTATCTGCTATATAAAGTCCTACTGTTACTTTATGAAAAATAAATTGATGGTTTGCATCAAACACAAATAAAGCATTGTAGTAAGAAATATTTATTTTGTACTATTATGTTTATATGCATGTCAATTTAATAAATAGTAGCCTATTTCTGCTACAAAGCAAACGATATAATAAATCCATTAAATTCAATGCTGAAAGCTGCAAAGCAGTCATTAATTAAATAGAAAAATAACATACACCTCAAGAAAGAACGGACAAAAGAAAGGAAGAAAAGTCTTAAAAGTTTTGGTTTCGGTTCGTGTCGTTTTAATGCTCAGCCTCGTTACACGCTGAATTTCATTTTTCTGTGTTTGTGGAAAAGCATGCGAGTCAGCCGGCCCAATAATATGAGAGGGGCAGAGCAGGGTTCTCCCAATGACCACCGGCGCAATACTGTTCTCTGTTATAACCCGCATCAGTTTAAACGCAGTAAAGGCAAGCTTCCTTGGCGATGGTGTTTTAGCGGACATTTGCGCTGTTGCAGCCTGATCTCACGAGGAAACGTGTGAAAAAGTTACGAATTGCCGTGAGATTGTGTTGGCAGAACACGTATCGAGATTCAGTGTACTTTTCACTCTTCAGCCGTTTGCATTCCCCGCGGTCACAGAAGCTCCCTTCCTGTCATCTGACAGCGGAAAGTCTTGAGTGATTGACAGCTAATATGAACCAATATAGCGGCAGGGAAGACCGATTTTACCATGTTTAAAAAAAACAAAAAACAAAAAAAAAACAGATCGCACTCCAACCTCAATATTCAGTCGCACGAATGCTCCCAATATATATAATGAGGTCGCATAGCTTAAATTTCGGGCGCATATGCGACCAAAATGGTCGCTATTTCGAGCCCTGATATATATATATATATATATATATATATATATATATATATATATATATATATATATATATATATATATATATATATATATCCTTTTAAGGCCCAAGGTGGTTTTTTTACATGCATTTTTTATTTCTCTTTGCTATTTGGGCTTATTGGAACCTAATTAGAATAAAACCTAAGTATGTGGTCCGAATTTATGTAAAACACTCTTTCACCAGCCACTTAATTAGGTACACCTTACTTGTATCGGCTTTGAACTCCTTTTGCCTTCCGAACAGCCTTAATCCTTCTTGGCATAGATTCAACAAGGTATACTGTAAATATTCCTCTGAGATTTTGATTCCATGTTGACATTATAGCACCACACAGTTGCTGCAAATTTGTCGATTGCACATCCATGATGCAAATCTTCCGTTCCACCACATCCCAAAGGTGCTCAATTGGATTGAGCTCTGGTGACTGGAGGCCATTTGAGTACAGTTATCTCATTGTCATGTTTAAGAAACCATTCTGGGATGATTTATGCGATATGACATTGTGCGTCATCCTGCTAAAAGTAGCCATCAGAAGATGGTTGGTCATAATGGGATGGACATGGTAAGCAACAATACTCAGGTAGGCTGTGGCATTGACACGATGCTCAGTTGGTACTAATGGGCCCAAAGTGTGCCAAGAAAATATCCCCTACACCATTACAGAACCGCCACCAGCCTGAACCTCTAATCCATGCTTTCATGTTGTTGATGCCAAATTCTGACCCTACCATCCGAATGTTGCAGCAGAAATTGAGACTCATCAGACCAGGCAACGTTTTTCCAAACTTCTATTGTCCGATTTTGGTGAGCCTGTGCGAATTGTAGCCTCAGTTTCCCATTCTTAGCTGACAGGAGTGGCATCCGGTGTGTTCTTCTGCGGCTGTAGCCCATCCACCTCAAGGTTGGACTTGCTGTGTGTTCAGAGGTGCTCTTCTGCGTACCTCAGGCCTGCACTGCAAAAGACCCCTGAATTTAAGCTTCTGAAGTTTGCAGACGACACTACTATTATTGGCCTCATCCGGAACCGTGACGAGTCTGGGTGGAGGTGGAGCGGCTGGCTTTATGGTGCAGATACAACAACCTGAAGCTGAACACGCTGAAAACAGTGGAGATGATAGTTGACTTTAGGAGAAACCCCCCAGCACTCCCCCCACTCACCATCATGAACAGCACTGTGGCTGCAGTAGAGTCATTCAGGTTCCTGGGCACCACCATCTCTCAGGATCTAAAGTGGGACATTCACAGACTCTATTGTGAAGAAAGCCCAGCAGAGACTGTACTCCCTTTGTCAGCTGAGGAAGTTCAACCTGCCACAGGAGCTGCTCGTACAGTTCTACTCAGCTGTCATCCAATACTTCCTTTGCACTTCAATTATCGTCTGGTTCGGCTCAGCGACCAAAACTGACCTCCATAGACTACAGCGAGAAGTCCGGACTGCTGAGCGAATCACTGGCACTATCCTTCCTACGCTGGAAGAGTACAGTTCTTAGAGTAAGTAAAATCACTCGCAAAATCACTCTGGATGCCTCACACCCAGCACACTACCTGTTTGATAGTTTAAGTCTGGTCGGCGCTTCAGAGCACCAAGCACAAAAACAGCCAGACACATGAAAAGTTTCTTTCCTCAGGCCATCTACCTTATGAACAGTAAACATTCCCCAACTGTGCAAGAATTATGTGCAATACTTTCTCATACGCACTTGTACACAGGACCTTATATCAATATACACTGCAATACTTTCTCCATTTGCATTTGTACACAGCACCGTATAACCTGTATATTTATAACAAATCTGTACATACAACTCAACATCCAGATTTCTTGACTAACTGCATCTCTGTTTAATGTTTATCCTTTTTTTATATTTATTTTGTCTTGCCACTATGTACACTGGAAGCTTTCGTAGCCAAAACAAATTCCTTGTGTGTGTGAAGCACACTTTGCAATAAAACTGTCTGCAATTGTACAAGTTACTGTTGCCTTTCTATCAGCTCAAACCAGTCTGGCCATTCTCCTCTGACCTCCGGCATCAACAAAGTATTTGCTCCCTCAGAACTGCCACTCACTGAATATTCTTTCTGACCATTCTCTGTAAACCCTAGAGACGGTTGTGCATGAATATCCCAGTAGATCAGGAGTTTTTGAAATACTCAGATCCAGTCCCGTCTGACACCAACAATGCCAAATTCAAAGTCAATTAAATCACCTTTCTTCCCCAACCCGATGCTCAGTTTGAACTGCAGCAGTTCATATTGATCATGTCTACATGCCTAAATGCTTATGCCTATATAATACATAAAGTTTTAAATGTTTTTTTTTTCTAATGTTAAAAGATTCTGTTATTATCTGATATTTGAGTTTTTATTTCATTGGCACCTGAATGCATTCAAAAATAGTAAAACTCAACTGGTGAATTGTAAAATTAGGCTTTATTTTTTTAAAAAGTGGAGTGTTCCTTTTAGCAAAGCAAGAAACAGCAGCTGCATAAAATGAAAAAGAACAGACACTGAAAAATCATATTGAGATGAAGCATCTGCAGCACAGACCAGGCCTCAACGCACATCAAAAAACGAAATGCCGCTGCGTCCTCCGTCCCTGGTAATTTCATCATGCTGAGAGCTGAATACTCAAAGACTTTTCAATCAGTCTGCAGGTCCAGTGACGGAGACTGGAGTGTGGAAAGTGCTGACTGAGATCAAGAAGCAAATCTACTTAAACCCGAGTCTTTGATGAAGAGAAAGCTGATGGTCTAGTTACTTTACACAGAGACTGCATTCTAGGACAGAGATCAAACTAATGCTCAGACTAATTACAGTATGTTTGATTTCAAACAGAAATACGATGGATGGATGGATGGATGGATGGATGGATGGATGAATTGGATAGACAGGCAGACTGATGGATGGATAGATAGATAGATAGATAGATAGATAGATAGATAGATAGATAGATAGATAGATAGATAGATAGATAGATAGATAGATAAGCAATAATAATCTACCTACCTATCTATCTATCTATCTATCTATCTATCTATCTATCTATCTATCTATCTATCTATCTATCTATCTATCTATCTATCTATCTATCTATCTATCTATCTATCTATCTATCTATCTATCTATCTATCTATCTATCTATCTACCTACCTACCTACCTACCTACCTACCTACCTACCTACCTACCTACCTACCTACCTACCTACCTACCTACCTACCTACCTACCTACCTACCTACCTACCTACCTACCTACCTACCTACCTATCTATCTATCTATCTATCTATCTATCTAAGACTGTCAGGAGATGATGCGTTTCTTGGAACTATACTATAGGAACATGCTAATGGTCTAATCAGATTCAATAATTTATGCTAAGCTAAGCTAAAAAGGCTCCGGCTAGACTCAGAGATTGGCTGAATGGTTTCAAAGATGCCAAAACTCAACTTTTTACTTCTAGAAGAGTTATAAAATATTTCCATAAAAAGTAGTGTGCTTTTGTAAGTAGCGTGCTCTTTAATTCCTTCCACCTCCAGGCATTATTTTGCAAAGCTTAATGACTGCTTTATTTTCTTCACATTTTGTTTTTGAATCAACATTCTCCCTCTCTGTGTCTGTCTATCAGTGTATTAGAGGACGGCTGTATCAGATCCATCTGTGTGAGAAGTGTTCTGAGTCAGCGTTATTAGAGACTGAATTTTATAAGTGTGTGTGGAGGTGTGTGAAAACACTGATGGAAAGAAAGAACAGTCTGAACTTATTTTAGCCCCGGTGTCTGCAACTCAAACCATTTACAGCTCTGAACGGCCTGAGGCACATTGTGGTTTTAGTCGCACATTTTGTGTGTTGGTACTTTTTATAAACACACTTTTGCACCGTTATGAGACAAAGGTTTATTTATAGTCATATTTTATGTAGTTACATTTTAGCATTTATTATGACTAGGCTGGATGGAGAACAATTTGGGGACTCATAATATCCGCGAAAAAAAATAAAAGAAACCAAAAAGTAATTACAGGATAATGCAGAGAATTTCAAAATTCAGTTGGTTCAACACTAAATAAAAATGAATAATTTTGACACACTCAAAAAAATTACTTTTGCTGGTTGTTAAAACTAATTTAAAATGAGATGAATCAACACAATTATTGAGTTAAATGTTTTATGTTCAATCCCATTCAAATTTGCAAAAACAACTACGTTATCTAAATTGATATCTGTTGGGACAACATGATGGAATTGTTCGGAATCCAGAATTTAATATATATATATATATTTTTAACAGTGCATACACCTATTGCCAAAACTATACCCTTGCAAAATGACTAAATAAAAACAAAAAAGGAATGTAAAATCAAGGTAAAACTATGTGATCACAGTGCACTTTTTCCTTATGTTTGCTTTTAAAAACACTTGATTTTTAGGCCTAAAATAAAAATTTCATTGAACATTTTAACTCTATTTCGATTAATGAACGATTATTTTATTGATTTATTTTGTGTTTTTTTGCCCTTATAGTTTACTGACAAGTTTGTACAGTAAACATGCTCACATATTACAAGTCAGAGATTTTTTGTAATGTAGGGTGGATTACTTGATTTTAAATAAATTAAAGTAAACACACACTATTAACTATCTATGATTATTTATTCAACATCAACGCTGAACAACTGAAATTAAAACACATTCCCTAAAACATGGCTCTCTGCGCCACCCACCGTCGTCACCGCAACCAACCAATCACAAAGCTTGCGCTACGCATCATTGTGATGTATACAGTAAGTAAATTTTTTGAGCGGTGCATTGGTGTGCGAAGGCTGCGCCGCACTGTACACATGTTCTTGGCAAAAGTATAATATCATAGTAATATAATAAGTATAAATCATTATAGAATAAGTAGAATCCAGCCTTAACAGAGCGGGGTCACATGACTCCACACACGGTGGGGAAAAAATTGACATGGAAAAATCAGATCGAATATATCAATGTCGAATGTCAACTCCGATTACTTTTCGATTAATTGATTAATCCCTAATTGATTGTGTTTATTGTTGGGTTGAGGTCAGTGGTTTGATGATCTAGGTCACAGGTGTCAAACTCAATTGCTGGAGTGTCACAGCTCTGCACAATTTAGTTCCAACTTTAATTAAACACAACTGATCCAGCTAATTAGTCCTTCAGGCTTGTCTGGAACCTACAGATAGGTGTGTTGGAGCAGCGTTGGAACTAATATGTCCAGGGCTGTGGCCCTCCTAGAACTGAGTTTGACACCCCTGATCCAGGTGATCTAACAAGAACCACCTTATAATGGTTATATAAAAGAAGCAGGTGTAACTAAAATATACAACATAACATAACCCTAGGTAACATTTTTAGATTTGCAAAAATGTTGACAGCATCCTTAAGTGCATTTGAAATATGCAGCAAAACAGAGCAAAGTATTTTAGGTTTTGCAAATATGTAGTTAGGCACATGTCTCTAATGAGCTTGTGCTGAAGGAAACTCGCTGTTAACCAAAAAATAGTTTACACATTTTTTCCTTGTCCATTTTTTTATAGTCAGTCAATGACAGCTGGAAGAGGAAGTGTACAAAGCTACATGACAGAGTAAACGCAAATATTTATGAGAAGCTCCTTCAGCATGCAGTTTACACATCAGTCAGCAGTTTTCATGCAGGACAATGAGCCCAGTCACACAGCAAAACAGGTGAAGCATTTGATTAAACCTAAAAATGCTGAAATAATGAAATGGCCAGCCTAGAGTCCTGATATAAACCCGCTGTAAACTTGAAAAATTTTAGTCGTAATATTTCTTATAATAATAATTGTTGCAGTTCTCTTTTGATCTCTGCATTTTGGAAAAAATTAAGGGGTTTTGTGTCTTATTTGTTTTGTAATACTTTGCTATAGACAAAACTAAAATCCCTTTGAATTTTGAAAGTCAAAAATCACATTATTGCTGAAAAAAAGTATTCAGAAATAATTAATTTGATCTCAACTGAATATGTAATATATTAATAGTAAAACATTTAAATAGTTATATAATTAATTTATTTAAAATATTTATTTCCAAATAATTTTTTACTTTATTACATTTACTGTATGAACAGACTTTCACAGACTTAGAGCTATTTAGACTTCCTGTACATGATTGGCTTACATGATTTAGAATAGATATAAGCTGATTATAATATTTTTTTCTATTATCTTTATCTTTATGATTACATGACCATAACTGTCATTGGTTTTTCTGTGCAAAAGTACAGCATTCTCCACAGTGTCATTACGTGAATCACATTTGTGTAATTTCCTCTGTGCTGAAAGTCTTTCTGGAATACCACTTTCAGATCAAGAAGCAAAGAAATAAAATCAGATCGAACAACAAACAGGATGTGAGGATAGAAAACATGGGGGTGAAAAATCCCAAAATGACGCAAGCACTGAGTAATGAAACATGTACCCACCCACAATGAACTGGGATTATTTACGTACCTACTTAATACTTACAGTACAAAAGAAATGACACTATCGTCGTACTTCATCATCATTCTTTTATATAAATAACTGAAGCAGGGCGACCCAGATTTGACTAGGAGAAAATAACAGACTGCAAAGCTCAGAGAAACATGGGAAGTCACACCTTTCTTTTGCTTTATTTTTACTCTTGTATGGCTTTGTATTAACGCTCCCTACAGAGTGATCATATGTTCCCTACCATGGGGTTCCATGGTGGATTGAGAGAGTGAGATACAGAAGGAGAGAAGTGGGCCTACATCTTGATAAAAGATTAAAGATTTTCAGTACAATTCGTGTTTATATGCATTATGTATTGTGTTGGGTTTTTAACAGTTTTTGCATATATGTAAGTAATGTATTTAGTTAAAAAAAAAAATTATATATAAAGTATATAATATATTCAGGCTTAATATTAACCCTAATTAAGAGCACGTATTAAAGGCATAGTTCATCCAAAAATGAAAATTCTGCCTCCACTTTCTCTTTTGTGATAAACACACACATATATTTGTAATAATTGATTTTTTTATAGTATTTTACTTTGCTACTATTGGTGTCAATGATTACAGGTTTTCAACATTCTTGAACATATTTTCTTTTGTGTAACAGTGAGTACATTTTATTTTTTGGGTGAACCATCCTGTTAAGAAACACTTTTTATAACACTTTATATATTGAGATTGGTCTGAATTATCAATCAATCAATCAATCAATCAATCAATCAATTAATCCATACCATAGCATACTATACCATACCAATCAACTAACCAACCCAAATCAACCACACCAAATAAAACCAAACAAAATCAAACCAAACCCAACCAACCCAAACCAACCAACCACACCAAACCAAACCACCAACCAACCAATCATACCAAACCAAACCAAACCAAAGCTCCAACCAACCAACAAACCAAACCAAATAATCAACCAACCTACCAAACCTAACCAAATTAACCAAACCAGAGCACCAACCAATCAACCAAACCCATACCATATCATATCATACCATACCAACCCAAACCAACCACACCAAATCAAACCAAACCATCAACCAACCAACCAACTCAAACCAACCACTTAAAAACCAAACCAAACGATACCAAATCAAACCCTCAACCAAGCAACCAACCAAACTAACCAACCCAAACCAAGTCAAACCAAGCCAACCAACTAAACCAACCAATCAACCAACCAAACAATAAACCAACCAACCAACCCGAACCGAGCCAAATCAAACCAACCGAAAAACCAAACCAAAGCACCAACCCCCAACCCAACCTAAACCACTAACCAACCAACCAACTAACAAATCCAAGCCATCAACCAACCAATCAACTTTTTTTGCTTTGTATTTAAAAATAATATTAATCCAAGATGCATTGCTAATAATGTATATTTTGTAGTTATATCATGGGTTTTAAATTATTATTATGTTATAGCTTTCACTTATTATGTTTTAATTGCAACATATGTCATTGCAACATATGAATAAACCTTAAAAACAATGTGAAAATCAATACATCATGACAATTATTACAACTAAAATGCCAAGTTCCCGAAATGGAGAAAAAAAATCTATAATAATTTATTAATAAATAAGAAAGACATTAAATTAACCATTAAATGATTAAAAAAAGTCCCAGTAATCTTTATTCATCACTTCAATTTTAGTTTTACAGTGTATTCAAATAATATGAAGTAATCTGAACATTTTTATTTAAGCTTTTTCAGCTAATTTCTTAATTGTTTCATGTCTAATCAATAATGTCTAATCAATAATGCAATGTCCAGTACTATTCTCATTCATGTTCCTATACTCACCTATGTTTCAATCTTCCTAGTGTAATTTAGAAAAACACTCAGATTTAATGAAAGCTGCGGTAATAAAGTGAATGCTTTGATGTGGAGAGATGAGGTGAAGTCTGGAGCCGCTGGGCTTCACTCTTTCCTCTCATCCTCACTTCTCTCTCTCTTCCTCTGATTATATAATGCTGACGTTCTTTGCCAAACCCTGTGTTATCATTTTTTAATGTGTCTCTGTGAGGCTAATCCGTAACACGGCCCCGCTGAAACTTCACACCACTCTCTGACACGTCTCTAAATTTACCACAGAAAAGGCCAGACAGTCCGAATGCATATTACATCTGTTGGCCTGATGGATGAGAGAGAGCGAGTCGCACTGAGCAAAAGACTCCCAGTGTTGTTGTTGCTGGAGAATTCCTTCACTCTTCAGCTTCAGAGCATTCACATCTTTATTAAAACGACTTCATGTGAAGGCTGTGTGCTTTTTAATGTACAACGAACAGCAGTATTCTATTTTTGGTTTGGTTTGGTTTGCCTTGTGTATTTATTTAACTTGCTTTTTAAAAAATATATATTTTAGTGAAATCTACAGTGTTTCTGAGGACTTGAGTCTTTATAAGAATCGTTTCTGATTGCTTTTAAAGGGGTGGTCCACTATGATATCATATTTAAGCTTTAGTTGATGTGTAATGTAGCTGTGTGAACATAAACAAAATCTCTGAATGTAAGGGTGCTTTCACATCTACACTTTTGTTTCAGAACGTATCTCGTTTGCCCAGTTAGCGCGGTTCGATTGGCATATGTGAACAGGGCAATCGCGCTCTGTTCCGCGCCAAAGTAATCGCTCCGAGATCGCTTGAATGAGGTGGTCTCGGCTCGATTGAAACGAACCCTGGAGCGGTTCGATTGCAGTGAGAAAGCGATCCGATCCGAGCGCGGTTATATCACAGTGTTTTATGGATATGTAATAGGCTTACGGCTATATGAAGAGAGAATTATGAGTAGGGCGGGAAGTTTCACGAGTCTCCGGATGCCCGCAAACGAGTGATGATCTCCCGGTAATCTCGCGTCTCCCTCCCAGTCCTCAAATAGGCATCGTCGCGCACCCTTCTCACCCCTCCCCACCGCGTCTCTCCTCAGACACGTCACACGCGCGCACCCTGTCAATCACCACCAAACCACCTCCTCTCCTGACAGCTGAGCGGGACGCTGCAAAATAAACCCTGACACTCTGACCAATGTAAGGAGAGTTTACTCGCACGTGACTTGTTTTAGCTCTTTTGGTCCGATTAGAAACTTTGCAGTGTGAAAGCGAACCGCTCCAAGAGCAAAGAGCAACAATGTAACAATTTTAATCTCTGTTTCGGAACAACTGAATCAATTCACAGGTGTGAAAGCACCCAAGTTCAATGCAAAGGGAGACATTGGCTTTTACAGAGTTAGCTTAGCAAAGCCTACAGTGAACAAAGTTTGGGGACTACAAAAAAATACATCCAGGCTAGTGAGATCACAAACGCTTCAGGTTATGTGCATTCACCACGCGCAACAAACGGGCGTGGCCAGAGGCGCTGTAATACTATAATGTAGCAGAGAAAGCTAAAATGCCGTCTAAATGCTGCTATTTCCAAAGAGCTTGTTCTGTTTCTGTATTTCAAAGAACGGCTTTTAAAGAACATGACACAAAGTGCTTACAATGTCATTAATTATGTTGCAGATAATTAAAAGTGTATATATAGCTAGCATTTGACAAAAGACAACTTCCAGAATCTCTCCCAGTGAAGTGCTGGATAGGGCTACAAACTCCTCAAAGAAGGAGCAGCTTCAACCATAATAGACGAAGCTGTGGATTGTAAGCCACAACCTGTACGTATTTTTATTTGTTAAAATTTCTAGCATTAATTGCAGGGCTTAATTTAGCACCTTATTTTACTGATCCCCCTCCTCAACCACCCTCCTCCCCCATCCGCTGTTAATTTTCACTTTCTTCAGTGACTCCCCAACCCTCACTTTCATCCGCAACAAACCCCTGCTCTTCACTTTCGTCTTTCGCCTGCAACACTCCTCCACCGTCCAACGACGACCCAACCCCCCCACCCCCCACGCTTATACTCTTTCATCCCGACACCCCAATGTTTCCTTGAAGGTGCGTGATGCTTTCCTGGTGACATGGAGACGATTCGCGAATCACAGCACATTATGTTAGCTGACCAATCAGAGCCTCTTGAGCCTCTCTTAAATCTTTCATGAAGACTTATGAAAAATACAGTCTGGACCACCCCTTTAAGTGGAAATCCTTATGATTTCATCTTGTACAAATGCTGGTGCTTTTGCCATCTCGTGTTGTTAGTGTTTTTAATTTTTTCTTACAGTCTTCTACATCACTTCTTTTTTAGATCTTGTAAAAAACGGAAATATTTTTAGATCTCTTATACAACTTGAATGAATTTTACCATTTCCTATGAAATACTATAAATTCAGTATTTAGATATCCTTCATATTCAGAATGTGATTTTGTATAATATTCATTTGTAGTATTTAATCCAGTAAACTAAATAGGCCATTGTGTATGTGTGTGTGAATGCGTGGGTATGGGTGTTTCCCAGTTCTGGGTTGCGGCTGGAAGGGCATCTGCTGCCTAAAACACTGCCGTAATAGTTGGCGGTTCATTCTGCTATGGCTACCTCTGAAATAGAGACTAAGCCGAAGGAAAATGAATGAATATTCAATCCATCCATCATCCATCAAAACAGCAGTAGAGGAGCTTTTTTAAACTAAAAAAAGGCAAGAAACCACAGTGTTTCTGTTTGTAAGTCTTCACATTTGTTATTTCTAGGTTAAATGAAAAGCAAACCTCACCAAGAGTCTTTTGCATTCAAGTGTGTTTGCTCAGGGGTCAAATAACTGAACTGGACTGCTTTCGTTACTCAATAGACCTCAGTACGCAGAGTCAGCTCGCTATATTGGAAATCAATAAGCGCTTTATTGGGGAGTTATCTTAAATGATCCTATAAGGACGGCATACACAGCCTTTTGCCGGAGGTTGTGCGAGCATCTAAACAGTAGTAGAATGGTGATTTACTTAAACACAAAATCTCATTTGTTATACGACTTCCATTTATAAGCAACTCAGCAAAGCCGAGAGAATACCTTGCTGAGCAAGTCGAACGGCAGGGCTATAAATACAATAGAAAATGACTCATCCCATCCATTCACCCCAGAGGGAATAACGTAAACTGGAACACCTAAGTGACAAACTACCAGAGTCGGCAGCGGTATGAATCTCCGATCTCGGCATTCCCTCAACCTGTTTTGTTTGCTTGCAGTCTTAATCGATGCATTGATTCTTTTCGGCCCTGAAAAATGTTTGTCAGCTGCGAGTTTGTGATGATTGGAATTCGTTTTTGATAAACGTCATGCTTTGCTGGCGAAGCTTTTCAAAAAATGTATCATGTGCACTCGAGAAATGACGTTTGTTTGTTTAAATTCCTTATGAGCTGAAACAACACAATTCTTCAGTTTGATAACTTAATTGTTTTATGTTCAATCAAATTAAATTTTGTGAAAAAATTAAGTCAATTTAATTGATTTGTCTTGGGAAAACAAGAAGGAATTGTGTGGGACCTACATTTTTTTAAAGTGTACACTCGAGATATAACGGATCCTGTTTCTTCAAACAACTTAATTGCTTTATGGTGAATCCACCTAAATTTCTAAAAACTAGTGAGTCAACTTAATTCCTTTATATTGTTCCAACACAAATCGATTGCGTGGTACCCAACATTTTTTACAGTGTCGTTTATTTACTTTAAATTATAGCTTAAGGATTAGTTCACCCCAAAAATTAAGTAGATTTTATCATGGCTTTTCCATACTTTTATTCTCAAGCTTCCAAAAGTGAATAAATCCATCATCAAACTAACCGATACGCAACCAGGGTGTTAACGTATGTCTCATAAAGCAGATCAATGTGTTTTTGTAACAAAATAATTTCAATTTTTTTAAATGATAAACTCCAATCACTAGTGGTGTCCAAAGCAAATTATGTGCAACAAATGTAAGGGACCAACATTGGCTCATTCTGAAAACGTAGCCCTATACACGTTTCTGAAGATCACGAATTATGTCTCCAAAAGTATGTATGGTTTGTTACTTTGCATTTTGTCTTCAAAACGAACGCTATGGGGCAGTACGACATCGTTCCTTCTGCACTACCAGTTGACCGCTTACATATAGACAGCTTTTCAGCTGTTACCAGTTTGTCCAGTTAGCTAACCATGTATGGTGGTGGACTTGAGATGCAGAGAGGAGTTGACTACGACGACGAGGTTTGAGTCTGGCGAAAAATGGTTCCATAAAGTGGGTAAAACAAAAACAGAAGCCAAAAAATAAAATAAACAAGTAAATAACACGGTGAGAATGTGGTAAAATTTTAATTTGAATAAGAAAAATTAGGGTGGCGGGTCAATTGGTGCTTTTGAAAACACTATTGGTTGGGTTTAGGGAAGGAGGAGGGTGGGTCAGTCAATTGGTCAATCATTCAGCTAGTCAGTCGACAGCAATCTTCAGGTGGATTTACTTGAGAGGAGCATGCGTTAATGGCACTCGCAAGAGAAATTTGAGATCGCAAAACACATATACAGTTTGGATTTGCAAAAACAAAAAACTGCAAAAAAACATACCTTCTGGGATGTGTTTGGCGCTCTCCAGAAATGTATATGGGTACGTTTTCAGAATATGCCTGGGTTGTAATGAACTTACACAATGCATACTTACACATGACATAAAATGGGAAGACATGCAATTGTGTCATTATTATAATAAATAGAGAAATACACTTTATAACATTATACAGTAACACCAAGACAACCAGTTCTCTTGTTTGTCGTCTTCTGCGGAAAACAAATATTGTGGTGTTTTTGCTGCAAATTCCTCTTACATTGTGCATCATGTAGTTCAGGGGTGTCAAACTCAATCCCTGGAGGGCCGAAGCCCTGCACAGTTTAGTTCCAACCCTGCTCCAACACACTTATGTAGGTTTCAAACAAGCCTGAAGGACTCAATTAGTTTGATCAGGTGTGTTTAATTAGGGTTGGAACTAAACTGTGCAGAGCTGCGGAGTTTGACACCTGTGATGTAGTTTTTCATTTAACTTTGGATGTATTTACAGAAGCTTTTAAGTTATTTCTGCAAATATAATTGTGTTTTTCCTGTGTATAGTATACTCTCTTATTATGATTTTTTTTTTTTTACAGTGATTTAATTTGAGTATTATGATGGTTTTTGTAAAAGAACATACTATGTATTTCTTTTATCTCTGATCTTTTAGGTTAATCGCTAGTATTAGGAACTTTGCTAATGATGGCCGCTTTGCATATGGTCGCTTGTTTTTGGAGTACAATGTCTATATTGTAGTTGATAACTTCACCTCATATTGCTTGATGGATTTAGTGACCACTTCTAGCTCACATGACAATGGGGGGTCTTTTTAATTTCGGAGCTGGGGTCTCATTTTTAAAACTTTGCGTAGAAACATTTCTAAAAGTAAACGTACAGCAAAATAAATTTGTATTTATTTTTTATTGGTTATGGCTTATATTATAATTTTAAGTAGTTCAATTAAGTCAATATTTGAGTTAAATATGTTTACTTAGAGCTGCAAACATTCTGCCATAGAGTTATACTCCCATATATCTCAACTTCTGCACGGGAAGTGCGCACATACACATGTTCTCACCCCTGTTTTGTGCATACGCCATTTTTATAAATGAGACCTCTGGTGATGGCAATCAAATACCTTGTTTTGCTCAAACATAGTTTGATGGAACTGTGATATATATTATATTATAGAATGCCTCCATACAATAGACCTTATCATACATTTAGTGTAACCCGGGGTGTGACACTGACAACAAAGGTGAGGATCCACATGCAGGTTTATTAGGATGGTCAGGCAAGCAGTGGTCTACACAAGGGCAAACAGAGGTATACAGGCAGTCCAGAATCGTAGTCAATAGGCAGGCAGATGGTCAGAGACAGGCAGCAAACAGAATTAAAATAATAAACAAGGCAAAGGATCAAAACACGGCAAAGGCAGACAAAGGAAACGCTTTGTAGTGTCACTGTAGCAGATAACAAGACTCAGCAACAGTGAGTGTTTCTGTGCTGTTTATGTCGTGCAGTAATCAGTCCTTGAGCAGCTTCAGCTGTGGAAGTGTAATCAGTCAGGATCTGGAACATGTGTGTGAACGGAGTGCATGTATGAAGTTGTAGTCCATGAACTGGCGGATTTGTAGTTTGTACGAGTGTGAATGTTTTCCAGTGACCTGTGGTGGTTAGAGATCGCTGGTGATCATGACATCCAGAGCAATGCTGTGCCAGGCAAGACGCAAGTGTTTTTTTTTTTTGCTAGTTTCAGCCTTACCCAGGTGTCTTGTGCCACGTTGTTTAAATAGAAAATGCATGTGCGCCCATTTGTCACCCCAATTTTATCTTCCTTACACTGGCTGCCTGTTAAGTTCCATAATGTTTATAAAATATTGCTTCTTACCTAGAAAGCTTTAAATAATTTAGCTCCAGGCTATCTAACCAACCTTCTGTCTAGGCACGTGCACACATAGGGCTCAACCTGTGCAGTGCACATGCCCTTTTTAGTCTTGAATAGAAAGTGCCCTTCCAAAATGATCAAAAGCGCCCCCGCGGCGCGGCACACCTTCGGTCCCGCCCTTCAGTAGGCGCGCGACAACACCGTGTCTTGTTTTGACACGGTATGTGCGTTTTGCAAGCAAAATGTGTAATTTTGACCATCAGTGCCGCTGAGTGTTAACTGTTTTGAAAATGTGGTGTTTCAGTTGAGGCTGCATCAAAGCAATCAAGAAAAACTGTAAAAGGAATTTTGTGATAGACTTTTTATTAATGATATAGAGTGTAATGTCATGATCAGTATGTGTGCAGATTTGGTTTTCGCTCAAAAAAGAGAAAATAGGAGAAACCAATGATATTTGAGGCTCATTGTATGTCATTTCTATGTATTTAACTCTCATTATTCAACTATGCCTAGGTATGTACAGTTTAGCATTTTTCTTGTTGACAGATTTGTATAGTTTGCAAAATACTGCTTTTTTCTGTCCTTTTCCATCATTTATTTAGTACAGAAACAATTTAGATTTAACTGAAATAGCTTTTTTTGGCTGAAGCGCACCATCTCAGGTTTCCATTTATTTCTCAGACCAAGCCAATTTTTGACTGAAATGTCCCAATCGATTCTTTCTCTTGCCGTTTATTTGGCTGACTCAGCTGTTTAAGCAGCCGCTGTATCAAACCACACACTGGTTTGTTGATCCTGGTGGTCGACAGAAGACTTTTGACATCCATCCAGCCCCCGGTCAGTTCATACAAACACTGCACATTTGTGTTCTCTGGGAATGTTATGACCAAAAAAAAAAAAAAAAGCTAAGCCGTGGAAAACGCAAAGCATTTCAGCTCTCTCAGATCTGACTTTGAATACATCAGTGCAGTGAGAAGTGATGAATTCATGCATTAGCGGTGTTGTCCTCGGCCGAGCGCTCATCTCTAATGTGTTATCTGACCGGGCAGCTGCCTGCTCACAACTATTTGAACAATGAACCTCCTGCAAGGGCTGCATAAATCAACACGGCGGCGCATGAATACATGCATGCGAACTAACCTGCGAGCACCTCCAGCTTTACTGTGGACTTGATCGGAGGGGTTTTGGACGTGCTTGGACTAGAAATGAACGCTTTGGGCTTTGCTGAGCACGCTGTGTTTGCATGCGTGATTCAGTGATATTTACAAAAGCAGAAATGGATGATTTCTCCTTAAAGCACAGTTCGTTGTGGCTCTTTCTTTTAAATTTCAACCACATCTGACTCATGTTTGCTGGGTTTTTTTTCCAGCTGCACTCTCATAAGCTATTATGGATCACTAAGAGGTGCCATAACTGAACCCAAGAGCCCAAAAACGATTGACCCAGATTGGCTCTACTGAAGCGTGCAGGTTCACACAAACCATTTGGAAACAAATGAATCACCCAGACTCATTGCAGAAACATGCTTCTACCAATATTTTTTGGGGAAAAGTACCTATTCATTAAATTCACTCTATTTTCAAGCTGAAATGATTATTAGTATAGGTAAAATGCTAAAACTTTTCACACAAATAATGATCATGAGGCAGAATATTAAATCCTGGCAGCACGGTGGCGCAGAGTCACCTTACAACAAGAAGGTCGCTGGTTCGAGTGTAGGCTGGGTATGTTGACATTTCTGAGTGGAGTTTGTATGCTCTCCCCGTGTTGGTGTGGGCTTTCTCTGGGTGCTCCAGTTTCCCCCACAGTCCAAAGAAATGCGCTATAGGTGAATTGAATAAACTAATTTGACCTTAGTGTATGAGTGCGTGTGAACGTGTAAGTGCATGGGTGTTTTCCATTACTGGGTTGTGGCTGGAATCTGCCAATGGGGTAAGCAAAATAATCTTATCACAAATCGAAAAACAAGATTATTTTGCTTACCCCATTGGCAGATTATTTTGCTTGATTTGATTTGAAAACTCACTTCATGTTGGCGTAATATTTCTTAAAACAAGACACTATGTTTTGCTTGTCTAGAAAATGCTTCTTGATTTAAGAATTTGTAGATATTTAGACTAGAAACAAGCCAAAAAATTTAAGCAAGAAAAGCATTTTTTGCAGTGTATATATATGTAATATTAGGCTTCATATATAAGGAGCTGAGCCCCCCTAAAATGAAAATATCAAAATCGCTCCTGAGTAAGAGCGAGTTTGGCATGCTGTTCCGGAAGAAAAACCCCTGAGCTCAGAAGATTCTCGAGCCTGGGGCTCCCTCCCATTTCATCGGGAAAGAGGGCAGTCTGAGCTCTCGTAGGTCTCAAGAGCTAAAAAAAAAAGGGGAAGGAGTAGAGGTGGATGGAGGGTTTCTTCAAGATGTCTAAGCTAAGGAAATCCGGCTATTTATTTGTGTTCGAATTCATCTGATTGGTATATCATGTGATTGCTAATGCGAATCCAATCAATCTAATCCAATCATAAGCAAGTGATCCACTCAAAATTAGTTTATATGTAAACTTCCCTAAGTGTGTGCACACAATAGTGACATATTATGTGACATTCGACCAATATGCTTTACAATCGAACAAAATAATTGATGCATTAAATAACATGTTTATGTAGTAGAAGCGTCAGAGAAGTTCCCAAACAAGGCTTGAATTATTCCAGTCAATTATGCTAGCCTGCAAGAAGCTGTCAGTTCCATTTTTTCTGGGATGATTTGCAGGGAATATGAAGCAGCACAGATTTAACCGTTTCCATGCTTGTATGTTTTCCTTAAAAAAATGCATATCTTTCTTTAAGTCAATGTTTTTAGGCAACTAAACATATTTTGGAAAATGCTTTTCAAAGCGTATGAATTAGAAAATGTTTGAGTTGCAGTGTGAATCTGTGACAATTGCGGCTTCTGAAAACAAGGGCACATTTTAGTCACGTGACCAATTTCGCTAAAATGGTGGATGACATTGTAAGGCAGTTCTTTTGGATGCTCTGTTTGGACAGCATTGTTAAAGATTAATGTCACTTTGTACATGCTCCAGATTGCTTTTCTTCAAAGGACTCAGAATGTTTTCCTCAGAGCTGTTGTTTTGGCACGTCTCCCAGTCTATATTATTGATCACTTTTGCGACTTTATAGTCCAGTGTTAACTCCAAAAATGACTCGATGCATCTTACCTCTTAATGCATATGCAGTACAGATGCAAAATGTTTTTTAGTGTAGATGATCAAATTTTGGGAAATTATTGAAAATGATAGTGTGACTTTAACAAACATGCCATTTAAAAATCTATCTAGATTAGTGCTGTAGTTTCATATTGTATTTTGTTTTATTTATTTTTTATTTTTGGTGTGACACTGAATGAAATTCGTGTAGTGTGAAGGTGGTCAGTTGTGCAGTTTCAAAAATTAAAATAGAAACCATTGGCATTGCTGAAAAATGATTTATTTACAGATGTACAGATGAGCGGTGCTACTGTTGGAAACTAGAAACTACTGTTGGAAAGACTACATGACCTTCAGCAATTGAATTAATGTCAGTGTGAATCCACCTTTAACCTGAACATCTGTGTGAGTACAGCGTATACAAGGATATTGACTCCATGAGCTAATATAAGTCGCAATAATTGTTTGCCAGTCTTCTGCATTAATGAAATTGTTGTGGATTAAGCAGTGAAAATTCAATTTCATAATTAAAAGCATCTATTTGTTTTTTCACAAGTGTTGCAAAAGAGGAAAAACATAGAAATCTCAAACATATCTGTTTTTCCCCCATATTAATCATTGCAATGTTGCTTAAAAGATTAAGTAAAAAGATTGGGCGGAAAGAGAGAGATGGATGTTTACTGTATTTGTTGCTTTCTGTTTAATTATATATTATTGTTGTTATTATTTTCATTAGTATTGTCTTTATTGTTACTATTTTTTGTATTGACTTTTTTCCCTGCTATATACACTTTGTGATACTGGTATAAAGAGAGTGAGATAAGTGTGAGAGGGGACAAAAAAAGAGTGAGACAGGCAAAAAGTGTTGCATGGGCAGATAAAGTGGACTGGCTTAAAAAGTGAAACAGGTGAGACAGAGTGAGACAGGAAAAAGGTGTGAGATGGGCAAAAAGAGTGAACTGGCATAAAAAGAGTGAAACGGGCAAATACAGTGTGAGATGGGCAGAAAGTGAGACAGGAAAAAAGTGTTTGATGAGCATAAAGAGTGAGACTGGCATAAAGAGAGTGAAACAGCCAAAAAAGTGTGAGATGGGCAGAAAGAGAGTGAGACAGGCAAAAAAGTGTGAGATGGGTAAAAAGAATGAGACTGGCAAAAAGTGTTTGAAGGACAGAATAGAGTGAGTCTGGCAAAAAAGTGTAAGATGGGCAAAAAGTAGGATGGGCAGAAAGAGTAAGACAGACAAAAAAGTATGAAATAGTTAAAAAGAGTGATACTGGTATAAAGAGAGTAAGAGAGGGAAAAAGTGTTAGATGGGTAGAAAGAGTGAGTCAGGCAAAACAAGTGTTAGGGGGGCAGAAAGAGTGACACTGGCATGAGAAGAGTTGAGATGGGCATAGAGAGTGAGACAGGCAGACAAGTGTAAGATAGGCAGAAAGTGGGAGATAGGCATAAAGAGAGTGAGACCGGCAAAAAAAAGGGTGTGATGGGCAGAAAGAGAGACTGGCAAAAAAGTATGAAGGATAAAAGAGTGAGACGAGCATAAAGAGAGTGACACTGACATACAGAGAGTGATGCAGGCTAAAAGAGAGTGAGATAGAAAAACATATTTCTATAAGGTTTTTGCGTTCCCTCACAAATATGTTTTGCAATCCCTTGCAAAACTGTTTCTCCACAAACACTTCCTCTTTGCTTCATTCATGTAATCCCTCCCGTTTCTGCTGAAATTCTCCCGTATTTTACCATTATATCCCACTTTCTTTACATTAAAGCTTTGCGTCCATCGTCGCCTTTAATATTCAACGTCTGAACCTCTGAGTACAATACCAGTACAACCTCAGTACAATAAACTGCTCCCAGATCAGCTTCTGTACACGCCATTTAAAGTGACACCTGTTATCAACAAGTAAAGAGCAGCAAATGAATCTCTCGTTTTGTTGTTTGATAACAGAGGTGTCACTGTAAGAATGCACAGATCTATAATGAAAGCATTCCATTACTTTAAAACCTGTTTGTGCTCATTTAAGAGAAATTTAGCTGTTTAAAATAATACATGCAGGACGGAGATGTTTACATGTTATTCTGTGTGTTTGTCTGTGTTTAAACATACACCCGAATCCAAGAGTGTCCTGCACCTTTTCTCCTCTGTAAATGGTGTGTACTGAAGCTGATCTGGGATCAGTTTATTGTACGGAACACGTCTGTCAGTCAGCGCTTATACATGCATTCACTGGTTCAGAGGTAGCATAAAAGGCGACGATCGACGCACAGCTTTAATGTAAAAAAAGTGGTATATAATGGTAAAATGCAGGAGAATTTCGGCAAAAACGGGAGGGTTTACTTGAGTGAAGTGGACAGCAAGTGTTTGTGGAGAAACAGTTTTGCGAGGGAACGCAAAACATCTTTGCGAAGGAACGCAAAACTTTGCGAGAGAATGCAAATTTTTTTTCTCCACCACTACGTCCCTTCCGGGTCTCCGTAAAATTGTGATTAGAAGTACACGTTTAACCTTAAATTACCAAAAAATACATAAAATACATAAACAAAAAAATCTATCAGCTGCCATTATATTCATTCATTTTCTTGTCGGCTTAGTCCCTTTACCATTCTGGGGCTGCCACAGCGGAACAAACCTCCAATCCAACCAGCAAGTTTTTACGCAGCGGATACCCTTCCAGCCGCAACTCATCTCCGGAAAACATCCACACACACATTCATACACTACGGACAATTTAGCCTACCCAATTCACCTGTACCACATGTCTTTGGACTGTGGGGGAAACCGGAGGAAACCCACGCAAAGGCAGGGAGAACATGCAAACTCCACACAGAAACGCCAACTGAGCCGAAGTTCGAACCAGCGACTCAAGGACCTTCTTGCTGTGAGGCGACAGCACTACCTACTGCGCCACTGCCTCGCTCCTGCCATTATATATGCTTTGTTTTTGTTTTTTTACAATAAAAATATGAGAGAGAAATAAAATGCACCTCAGACACAGCAACAGACATTTTGTCATGGTGCAGGTCTCACAGACCTGAATAGATATTTCTTCAGTGCCATCAGTAAACAAAAACTTCGGCTTTTGTGGCCCGTTCATAGTACTACTACTAGATTAAAAGTCACAACACTACTATATTCTATTCTCATCGCATC
>NC_141041.1:11387500-11392500 GCF_052040795.2 Danio rerio
AGGAATCTTGGCAGACGATAATAAAGGCTTTTTATCAGAGTTTTTTTAAACCTTTAAATATGACTCATGTTTTTCTAGATTAGTCCTCTGCGGATTGACTTGAGCAGATGTGTAATCCTCTATATACCCTAGACTCTGCAGCAAAATTAATAATCATCATCATGATATTTAACCAAAAACACACACAAAAAAAGAACCAGCTGTGTGGAAGCTCTGTTAGGAAGAAACCAAATTATAGGATCACCGATGTGGCCAAAGAAACCCAAACAAAACCCCATGAAGCCTGTGTGCTTATAAAGCCATAATCTCAGGGCACTTAAAAGTCAGGATTATTGTGCGTTACGCAGCTGCTGTTCAATGTCACGTGTCCCGCTGAAAGTGATCTGCCACACTGAATGAACAGAAACTGAGCAGTGATTAATCACCTTTAGTTTCTATGCGCTGACATCGGGATTTGACTTCATGATTCAGTTGGTTCAGTCAAATTATTATTTTTATTTCTTATTTGTTATTATTTTTATTGTAATATATTAACAGTATTCAAAAAAAGCAATAATGTGACATATAAAATTTCTGTATTTATTTGTTTTCCTATTTTTAATTCATACATCCTCATATTTATTATTAGTTTTATTTTATTATTAACATTTATTTATTACATATAAATAAATTACAATAAATACTACATTTTACAGAAATTAAAATCTTCTATTTTGTTTATAAAGAAAATAATATTTTTATTTTCTACATCTCCATTTAAATTGTATTTGTTTATAATGTATTAAATAAAAAAAATGGGCTTACATATAAAATTAATGTCAGTCATGTTTTACTAGTACACTCAAAAAAGCATGTTTGCTGTTTGTTATTTAAAATGAGCTGCAACAACACATCTGTTTTATGTTCAATTCACTTAAATTTGTAAAAACGAACAAGTTAGTTTTATTAATTTTACAAGCTAATAAGCAAGAAGGTTGCTGGTTCGAGTCCCGGCTGGGTCAGTTCGCATTTCTGTGTGAAGTTTGCATGTTCTCCACAGATTTCCTCCGGGTGCTCTGGTTTCCCCCACAGTCCAAAAACATGCGGTACAGGTGAATTGATATAACTAAAATGACCGTAGATTGTACTGTATGTGTTTTGCCCAGTACTGGGTTGCTGCTGGAGGGGCATCTGTTGCGTAAAACATATGCCAAAATAGTTGGCGGTTCATTCTGCTGTGGCAACCCCTGAAAAATAAGGTACTAAGCCGAAGGAAAATGGATGAATGTTGTCCCAACACAAATTGATTTAGTGGAACGCAGCATTTTTTACAGTGTATTACCATTTTATATCAACTTTCGTACTGGTTTTTAATTATATATAAATTTTTTGTGTTAGGCAAGGCAAGGCGACACATGCACAATAACATTTTCCATTTTAGACCATCTATAGCCCCACACTCAATAAAAAAAAAAATGCTGCTTATCTGAAGTATTTATTTAAAATGAGCAGAAAAAAACACAATTCTTGCATTTTTTTTGTTTTTTTTTTTGTTTTGTTTTATGTTTAGTCCACTTCCTAGAGATGGGTTGCAGCTGGAAGGGTATCCGCTGCTTAAAACAAATGCTAGATAAGTTAGCGGTTCATACCACTGTGGTGACCCCATATTGATAATGGGACTTAGCCGAAAAGAACATGAATGAATGAATGATTGAATGTTCAGTCCACTTAAAATTGTAAAAACAAATAAGTTAACTAATCAATAATCAAGCTTGCATTTTTTTACAGTACAAATGGAGTTTCATTTCTTGTTTTAATATAGATTTTCCACCTTGTTATATTAAAAAAACATAAAAGTACCATGTTCTCCCTTTGGAAATTAATACATTTTACAAAATAGTTTTTATTATAGATTTTTTTAACAACTCAATTGTTTTATGTTCAGTCCACTTAAATTTGTAAAACAATATATAAATTTAATTGATTTGAGTTTAGACAACATGAACAATTGTGTGGAAGCCTGCATTAGACAACATAAACAATTGTTTGTAAGCTTGTGTTTTATTTTTTACAGTGCTACTAAAGTTTTATTTGTATATTTTAACTAAATGTTCCACCTTATTATAATAACAAAATTTGTTGAATATTTTTACTATAATTTTGCCTCTTTATATACCTGATTGGTATCATAGTTTAGTTATTATTATTTATTTATTAATCATATTAATATGATTATTATTATTATATTTATTATTATTATTATTATTATTATTATTATTATTATTAATAGTATTATATATATATATATATATATATATATATATATATATATATATATATATATATATATATATATATATATATATATATATATATATAATTTTTCATTATTTTTTTTTTTTTTAAAGACAGGTCTAAAAACTTTGTAGTATATTTTATGATCAGTCAGTGTAGTGCATTTATCCCAGAACTGTAAAAACCTCTCCAGGGGAAAGTACATTACATTAATTTACTGGCTGAGACTCAGGTTTTCCTGTGATTTGTTGTACTTTAAGGAGCAGAATGGGCTTCCCTTCATGTAGAGGAAAAGATGAGCCACAGCTCCAGCGTGTGAAAAATGCTTATATGAAGCTTGTTGTTTTCCTGAGCATCCATCACTGCCAAAAGCAGGAGCCATGCTGTTATGCAGCCCTTCTAGTTGCCTTTGGCTTTGAATGGACTGTAAAAAGAAATCAATAGCAGGCAAAAAGGCCCAGGTGGCTGCAGGGTTTTCAGCACCGTTAGCATTGCTGTTTCTATCAGTAGGCTGCTGTTATGGGCTGTCATGTTCAGCTCAACATTATGCTGAGAATACCTATATCTGAAGCCGTATACATTTCTGTGAATTATTGGTTAATATGCAACCAGATGGTGGAGTAATTAAGCATATAAGAGTCAAAAATGACTAAAAACTAATTGAAAAGGTGCACAGACCTGGCAGATGGTCTGAGAAAAATCCGCAAGCTAAAAAGGGAAAAGTAAAAAAAAAACATTTATAAATATTATTTATAAATAAAGTCATAGCTTTCCTTAAAATGTACATATTTTGTGCATTGATTATAATTATTATTATTACTGTTAATATTATTATTATTATTATTATTATCATATTTGGATTGAATGGCTATAATTGCAAAGTATAAAACAGGGGTGCCCAAACTTTTTTTTTTTTTGAAGAGCCAAAAACCAAACTAGATTAAGGCTCGTGGGCTGAAGGTAAATATCATTTTCTAATTTTCTAATTTATTTCATAATATTTAGAAATGACTAGAAAGCATTGCTTTATATTAACTAATGTAGTATATGTTTTTTCCTTTAATCAATTGTTTGTTAGCATGAATGTAAGATTTGCATTATGCAATTAACATTAAATTAGCTTACTACTAACCTGTGGAAAGGCTGTCATTAAAATCAGTGAACACCTTTTTATAAGGATGGGACTTGTGACGTTTACATGGACATCAGTAATCGAATTATTTGACTTAATCTAAATAAGACAATAATATGATTCAGGAGTTTACATGATTTGCTTTATGAATGTTTCTTTGATGATCTAATTTTACATGTTATCCTTTAATGTCCTTACGTCACCAGAATTTCCACGTTTCCACTGTAGTATCATGTAATTTCAGGTGTTTCATTGTTAATTTTTCGACTTCAGTTGCTGTTCGGCAGTTTCACTTTCATTCAGGAACATTTCATGCATGCTTGCTGTGACAAACTATTTGATGCGAGCATGGCCAGAGTGGGACTTCTTTTCAGCCCTGGATTTTCAAGCCTTAGACCGGTCCACTTCAGTTCACGACTGACTATATTAAAATAATGCCTTTTTAAATTAAGTACTGTACAGTGAAGATTTATCTTGTATCTTATATCTTAAGATGTAAGATGTAACAGTTAACACAATATAACGTTCAACAGTATCAGAATCTATTTTCTGTAGAAGTTAGTGCTCATAAATATCCAAACCTTGAAATGAAAAAATATCAAATAAATACAAATATAAATTAAGCTATATGTGTAAAATAAAGATTAAAATTAAATGTATTGAATTTTTTCTATTGATATCATCATGTCTTTTTCAAGGAAACAGCTGCTTTACAACTTCACTTATTTGTCATTAATATGAGAACATTAAAGGGTAGCTAAATCTCCAACACTGTTCTTTAAAACATCACACATGTCCTTCTCTACAATCTGAATATATGATGTAGGAGCCTCTTTGTTTGGATTAAATAACTAATGTTATATGCAGCATTTCAGTTTTTAATGTTTTTGTTTTGAATTGTTTGCATTTAAGAACTTAGGATATTCATATGTGTTGTTCAGATGGATATTCTGTGCATTTGGCATTGAGGATATATGTAGCATGTTAAAAATTGTGTAAAGGCTCTTTAAGAACCGCGTCCAAATCTGACGGCAGTGCGTTCTTTAGAAGACAGCGGAGCCACACAGTTTTCTTTACCGCATCCGTCATGGTTGAAATTTGAAGTTATATTTTGTTTATTTTAATTTGTTTATGTATTTCTAAGTGAAAATTAATAGTTAACACCTGACAAGAAACAAACTTCATAGATTACTTAATTGGACATCATTAACCTGCAGGCTGCATTCTGCTCATAGGGTTGCGAGAAAAATAAATAAAAAGAGTGGAGCTGCGGTAAAACAGTGAATAAAAAGATTGAGGCTATGGTCAAATAAAAAAAAATAACAATAAAAACTAGGGACATCAGCCCTCGTGGCCAAAAAAAAAGGACCGGCCCACCGGGAATACTCCCGATCCTCCTAATTAGCAGATTCAAGCCTAGATGCGAGTATTAAGTAAGGACATGGGGAAGAGTGTTGTTGAAAACCTCCCCATTTTGTGACGTGGGTGTCTGTGGTCCTTCAAAAATCTAAATGAAAAATCGCTGTTTACATGGTAGACTCATGACCAGATTGTTGTCTTAATCATATTGAAATCGGAGTATTGGTGTCCATGT
>NC_141041.1:11397500-11480000 GCF_052040795.2 Danio rerio
AAGTAAAACAACATTTACTAGTTACTTCTAATATATATATATATATATATATATATATATATATATATATATATATATATATATATATTTGAATGCAGTTTTAAAATATTTTTTTTATATATTTAGGATTATTAAAACCTTACCAGAAACATTACTTTGTAAAGTTATAAGATAATTCTGAAAACCCTAAACCTAACCAAAAAAAAAAAAAAAAAAAAAATTCAGTATTTTCCTGTATAAAATATATTATTCTAAAGAGAGTCCTCATAAACAATATATACAGGTGTGCGTTTGTGAGTGTGTATGTGCACCTAGTATTTTGGAGTGATGGAGTAACATTTTTTTATTGTATAAAATGCATTAACCTACATGTGTGTGTTTGTGTGTGATGTGTTTTGTATTTCTCATTTTGTGAGGACCAAAAAGGCAATTTTTTTTTTTTACTGTAAAATGCATTAACCTATGGAGGTCCTCATAAATCACATATACAAGTGTGTATATATGAGAGTGTTTGTGCGTGCCTTGCATTCCTCTTTTTGTGGGGATCACAAAGACTTTAATTTAAAAAGTCTTTAAAAACTTATGGAAGTCCTCATAAACCACATATGCATGTGTGTGTGTATGTGCCTTGTATTCCTCATGTTGTGGGGACAAAAAGGCATTTTATTACAGTATAAAAGGCATTAACCTATTGTGAGTCCTTGTAAACCACATATACAAGTAAGTGTGTGTGTGTGTGTGTCTTGTGTTCCTCATGTTGTAGGGACCAAAAAGGCATTTTTTTAACATTATAAAAGACATTAACCTATAGAGAGTCCTCGTAAAACACATGCACTGTAAAAAATTCAGGGTTCATCACAATTGATCCCAAAACAAATAGATTAAGTTAACTGTACAATTTCAAGTGGATTGAGCATAAAACATTGATGTTGTCACTCAAAAATTGTGTAGTTTCAGCTCATTTTACATACAGTACCTTAAACAAGCTGCGGAATCTGTTGTGTGTATATATAAGTGTATATAAGGATGCGTGTGTGTGTTTAAATGAAAGTAGTGCATTAACACAGAGTAACAATAAACATTCTGGAGCTACTACTGGTACTTTAACCTTTGTTGCAGACACTCCATCCAATCAGAATCAAGTATTAAGTCATTATATAATTATGCAAATTTACAGTGACATAGAGCATAACATCCTGTGGAGTGGAGTTTCTGCACATATTTCATGCTCAAGTCACAACATTATACACTGAAGGAAGTTAAACGTGTAAAAAGCTTTTTTTTTTTTTTTTTTTTTTTTTTAAAGAGCCCTTTAATTAAACCCACAGCTTGGATGAAAAACACTCTTAGCGATTCCTCCTTAGAAAGCACTGCTATAATATAGAAACACAAGTGCTGTAAACATTACAAATGAAATCATAAAAGCAGCCCGGCAGTCCATACATCTTCAATCAAACCTTTAAATCTCTCTGCTAATTTAGTTTCTGGCTCTGTTCCTCTGTAAAATGCAGAGATATGAAAAGTGTAACCATGCGCTTCATAAGCAGAACAAATCTCCTGGAAGAAACTAATGAGTCTGACATATAAAGGCAATGATCACAGAAACATCTTTCCAGCTAATTAAGAAAGCCAGTGTGAGCAGAGAGGGAAGAAGAGGAAAGAAGAGGAACTGATGTTCAGAACTGCAATAAATGTTTCTGTATATATTAATAGAAATGTACTGGACTGGACTTTTTTAGAGTGGCTAGGTGGCTCAGTGGTTAGCGCTGTCACTTCACAGCAAAAAGGTCGCTGGTTTGAGTCCCGGCTGGGTCAGTTGACGTTTCTGTGTGGAGTTTGAATGTTCTCCCCATGTTGGTGTCAGTTTCCTATGGGTGCTCCAGTTTCCCCCACAGTCCAAAGGCATGCACTATAGGTGAATTGAATGAGCTAACTTGATTGTAGTGAATAAGTGTGTATGGATGTTTCTGTACTGGGCTGCAGATGGAAGGGCATCTGCTGTGTAAAACATGCTCGATAAGTTGGTCGTTCATTCCGCTGTAGCAACTTCTGATGAATAAAGGGACTAAGCCAAAGGAAAATAAATTAATGAATGTTAACCCCTCGCAACTTTGTCTCAACTGAGAATTTAGTCTAATTAAAAACAAACTAGAAAGCTGTGAATACAATCATGTCCTAAAATACAATACTATAGTGAGTTACTAGTAAATTTACTCGTGTTACTTCATTACTGTAAACTATAAAACTATAATAACTTAATTTTTTATGCTACTATCTTATTATACTGCCACTTTTCAAATGTAATAATAAATAAGGACAGATAATTCCTTTAATGACTGCATTTTTAAAATAAAAAGCTTAAGTGTAATGGAAATTAATTAATTAATTTATTTCATCCGCTTTTGCGGGCCCGGGTCGTGGGGGCAGCAGTTTCAGGAGAGAACCCCAGACTTTCCTCTCCCCAGAAACTTCTTTCTACTCCTCCAGGGGGGATCCCAGGGCATTCCCTGGCCAGCCGAGTGACATAGTCCCTCCATCGTATCCTGGGTCTTCCCCAAGGTCTCCTCCTGGTGGGACATGACTGGAACACCTCTCTAGGTATCCGAAACAGATGCTCGAGCTACCTCAGCTGTCTTCTCTCAATGTGTCCTCCCAGGTGAAAAAACTCCTCACCATTTCTGTAAGGGTGCGCCCTGCCACCCTGAGAAGGAAACTCATTTCTGCCGTTTGTTTCCGAGATCTTATCCTTTCAGTCATGACCCAAAGCTCATGACCATACGTGAGAGAAGGAACGAAGATTGACCGGTAAATCGAGAGCTTCGCATTTCGTCTCAGTTCCTTCTTTACCACAACGGACCGGTACATCGACCGCATTACTGCTGCCACTACACCAATCCACCTGTCAATCTCACATTCAATCCTTCCCTCACTCATGAACAAACCCCCAAGAAACTCGAACTCCTCCACCTGGGGTAAGGACTTTCCACTAACCTGGAGATGGCAAACCACCTTATTCCAGTGGAGCACCATGCATGGCCTCAGACTGATTCTCATCCCAGCAGTGTCACACTCGGCAGGAAACCGCCCCAGTGCATGCTGAAGGCCCATGTTCGATAAAGCAAACAGAACAATGTCATCTGCTATAATGAAAATACAGAAGTAAAAAAAAAAAATTACATCTAATCTCCAAAATAAAATGCTTACAATTGTTTAAATAATAATACAAATTAAATATAGTATTTCTTGACTATTATAAATTAGTCATAGTTGCCAAAGCAATAAAAATGCATCATAAAAATGTAAAAAAAAATAAATAAATAAAAAAAATAATCAATTATAATTACTAGAATCAAAACTAAACTGGAAATCACAAAATAACAATAAAAACAATAAAAATAGCATTTTTAAGAAAATAAAATAGAAGTTAAAACATTTGCATGAATTTATTATTCTAAATAATTGCATATAATTCTATGTCAATTAATGTCAATAATACATTTAGCGGCTCTATTTTCTTTTCTATGTTTGAATACACTGTAATAAGTTCTTACTGCTTTCTTTTTTTGTTGTTGAATCAAATAAACTTTTCTAGTCATTTTAATGTAAATCAATCAAACTGACTAAAATATTGAATTAAACTTTTAACAAAATGTCGTTAAAATGTATTAACTTATTAAAATAAGCCAAAGGCCACCTATTTTACAATTTTTTTCAAGATTTAAAATGAGTCTTTTGTGTCTTTTAATTTTTCTTAATTATTGGTTGCTTTTTACATCCATTAAACATATATTTGTATATATTTATCCTGTGCACTGCAAAAGTTACCAGTGTTGTATTTGCAATGGCATGACTAGGTCAATGCCAAACTAACTCTTATCTAAATGTTAACACAATTGTAAAAAAGTACTTGTTTTATATCAGAAAACAAATCAAGTGAATATTAGCTTTGGTCAAGCGATCAGTTGGCCTTGTCTGTTCTACATGCCTTTTGGTGGGATCACACTTCCCTATTTGTCTCCCTCAGCCTGTGTGTTCAGTCATGAAGAGCAAGAGCCCAGAGCAGAGCCTCCCTGTGGGGCCCCAGCAGACAAAACAACCTCTGTCAGGGAGAAAAAGACTTCAATGTCACCTTGAATTCTGCTCTCACACTGTACTACCACTGCTTCGATGAAGAGATTAGATGTCTGAGATCACTTTATCTCTCATTTGAAAAGCTAATTCAAAGTTCATTTGAAATAAAAAAATTGAAGTAGAACTACATTTGGAAAAATGTTGAGGAATGCAACACGCATTAACAAAAGGAAATAAAAGAAAGACTATGTTCTACTGCAGAGGTGCTCAACCCTGTTCCTGGAGATCTACCTCCCTGCAGATTTAAGCTCCAACTTTGACAAACACACCTAAGCCAATTAATTTGAGAAGGGTATTAATGGAGGTCGGAGCCAGCTCCACGTGGGTGAGACTTGAGCTCCAAGTGGGCTGTATAAAACTGGGGTTTTTATTTATATTATGTCTTACATGTCACGTAGTCCAATATTGTGCTTTATGAATATCTACACCTACCCCAACTCTAAACCTAACCTTACAGTAACCTGTTGTGTATTATTAACATCTACACCTACCCCACTCTAAACCTAACCTCACAGTAACATGTTGTGTTTTAATAACATCTACACCTACCCCAACTCTAAACCTAACCTTACAGTAACCTGTTGTGTATTATTAACATCTACACCTACCCCACTCTAAACCCAACCTCACAGTAACCTGTTGTGTATTATTAACGTCTACACCTACCCCAACTATAAACCCAACCTCACAGTGACCTGTTGTGTATTATTAACATCTACACCTACCCCAACTATAAACCCAACCTCACAGTAACCTGTTGTGTATTATTAACGTCTACACCTACCCCAACTATAAGCCCAACCTCACAGTGACCTGTTGTGTATTATTAACATCTACACCTACCCCAACTCTAAACCTAACCTCACAGTGACCTGTTGTGTTTTATTAACATCTGCCCCACCTGCACCATCTACACCCAGCCATCCTGTGGCGTAAATTCCTCCCACCAAACAGTTTCCCTGTGCAAAGGATCATGGGGACCGCCATTAGCCAGTTAAGCCTCTATACTTGTTTATCAGTTGTACACTTCACTCCGAAGGGCCCTTACAAGTGACCAGTATTGAGCACTTTAGTTTGAAAGGACACTTCATTATGGCAGCCATGATTGTTTTCATTCTGAATCTAATTTGGAACCCATCATTGATCGCCATATGGGTCTTTTTTTGTAATTTTGCTTATTAGTCTAAGGTTTCTATCCTCACATCTATTAATTGTACTGAGAGATCTTCACCAGTTGGAGGCACTATACCTGAAAAAAGAGAAAATGGCTGTAAGTATGCAAATTTTAATATGATTAATTTTAAAATTGGCGTGTCGTGTCTACATGTTGATAAAGTGTATGCGGGCATTGGTGTATCTAAAAAAATATGACCGCCAATTAAGCCAATTAAGCCTCTATCAATGTGCGTTCAACAATATGGTAATGAGTTATGACATGGTTCGACAGCAACCAATCGGAATGTAGAAATTTAAATAGGAATCTTGAGGACGCAGTTCTGTAAACTTTGGTTCCAAACAAATAAGAAAGACACATTTGTGTCAAGTCCATGGAGATTAAAATTCAAGTCCATTTAGATTCAGATTGCCTTGTTCTGAATATCTTCCATTGCTGGCAAGAAAACAAGTACAGGAAAACTATTTGTAGATAAAAGGAGAAAAAGTGACGGTACAGCAGACATTTTTAGCTTGACACTTTTACCTAAACAGGTGCCATAATAGAAAAAACAACTTAAAACAGCCACAACCATTAGTTTGGTTGACTTTATGGTATTATACAGCAAGGTAACTACCCAGCAAGCATTTTTTGTTTTTAAAAGATGTCTTATAGATATCTAATAGACATCTAACATCTAAACATAGTCGTCTTGGCTAAAACAAGGCTAAATTTAGGGTGTCAGTGAAAATCTAATAGACATCTAAGAACAGGCTAAAACTAGACTAGTCATCAAATAAACAGAAATGAATATAAAGTTGTCTATTTAATGACTAGTTTAGTTTTAGGCTATTCTTAAACGTCTATTAGATTTTCACAGAAAGCCAAAGTTTAGCCTTGTTTTAGCCATGCTGTCTATGTTAAGATGTCTATTAGATGTCTATTAAACACAGAACTGTTTGCTGGGTATGTACAATTGCTGCCTAATATCATTGCACCTTCTACAGCCATGTAACAGCAGCAATGTACCATCCTTGATAGTACAACAAATTGAGAGTATAGATCCTAGCCTTATAAGCCTATAAAATGTAATTTTGTACCCACAGAAGTGTCAAGCTTTAAACAGGAAAAGTAGCAAAACTTAATTTAGATTTTTTTTTAAAGAGATGCTAATGGTCTATTTCAATTCAATGATCTATGCTAAACTAAGCTAAAAGTGCTCCCACCAGACCCGGAGATCGATTGAATGGATTCAAAAATCATAAAACTCAACTAAATCAAGGGGAGTTGGAAAAAATGGGCCTATTTTCCAAAAAAAAACATGGAGTGTTCCTTTAAAATTTTAACCCCAACCTACTGTATCTCCCCATACAGCAACCTCTGTGATTCAATAAACTTTAATAATGTGATTGGCTGGATAAAATGGCATAAATTGATCTCAAGGTCTTGACAGTGGCTTAATGAAATTCCGATGTATACGCAATCAGATAATAAATCCATACAGCACGAACCCATGTGGAGATATGAATCTTTTTTTAATTCACTCTCGTTATCAAAGCCGCCCATCTACGATACACAGCCATTATGAAATAATGCAATTAGAGAAGTCGCCTGACGCACAAGATTACTGAGCGCATCCTCCATTAGCCAGAGGTAACCTTCATCTGCACCGAAAACAATAAATCAAGAGCCGAGAGAGGCCAACGCTGATCCACTGTCAGCCAGAGCTCATTTACGCTCACACAAGAGATACTGGTGCATTCCTGTAAATAATCATATTCTGAGGGTAATGAATCTGTCTGTGTGTGTGCTTGAAAATTTTACAGCCTATATTATTGTAATGTAAAGTGTTTGGGACTGAAACAAATGCTTTAATTATTTAATTGTGCTATTTCCGAGTAGATGCTAAAAAATTGTTGGGTGATTAATTCATTCAAATTTTTTTTGGTTTATTTTTTAATTCTTCTTGACTTAAGCAGTAATCAGAGTGTGCAAATAATAAAGTAAAACTTTCCTAAGCTTTTACTTTAATACTGTGATATTTATGAAAAAAAGTTTGTATATTTATGAATAAATTAAAGCTAAGTATTATTAAAAGTATTATTTATTCTAAATGAATTAAAGCTTTTCTTTGGATTGTCATGCACTTGTTCACAATGATAAATATATTTTAAGGTAAATTAGTTATTTTGTCCACCCCTCCACAAATATATGGTATAAAAAAAGACCTTTGAACACAACATTATTTCATAACCGCTGCTTTATATACTTATAAAGAACCACCCTGTTCATCTGACCTTTTCCAATCCCCCAGCTTGGTCTCTTAAATTACTTTTGGAATAAAGAAAATTGCTGTATTGGCATTTGCAATTGATAGAAATTCTAGCTGAACTGCTGTCATGTGAAACCCTGCAGTTTTTGCTGACGTTTAGAAGGTCGGGTTCCCTGAACGGATGAGAATAATATAAAAAAAAAAGGTTTTACCAGCATGCAGTTACATTTACAGTATAATATATCAAATGAAAATGCGGTACTGTTCATTTGTCACCTCCGTTCTACAGGTAGGATCAAATATGTTTATCAAAAACTAGATTTTCATCAATTTTTTTTCTTATTTATTAATGTATTTATTTATTAGGCTGTTTGTTCAATTTAATTGGCTAAAATGAGCTCAAACAACAATTTTTTTGAAAAAAGTATATTTTTTGTATTATGTTTAATCCATTTAAATTTAAAAATAATGAAGGTAACTTTGTGTTGGGACTTCATACATTTTTGTTGTTTTTTTGTTTGTTTCTATAGCACTTTTGCAATGTAGACTGTGTCAAAGCAGCTTAACATAGAGTTCTAGTAAATTGAACCTGTGCCAGTCCAGTTTTCAGAGTTGAAGTTCAGTTTAGTTCAGTTCAGTGTGATTTAAATGTCACTGCTGAAAGTCCAAACACTGAAGAGCAAATCAATTGATGTGCAGCTCCAAAAGTCATAAAACAAGCAAGCCAGTGGCAACAGTGGCGAGGAACAAACTTCACCAATTGACAAAAGTGAATGAAAAAAACCTTGAGAGAAACCATGCTCAGTTGGGCATGATCATTTCTCCTTTGAACAAACTTCTTGTGCAGACCTGCAGTCTAGATGAAAGGGGTCTGGATGCAGACCTGGTGCAGTGCAATCTGAGCTGCTTCCAATGCTTTTTAATGGACTCATCTAACCCCACTCTAAACCCTACCTCTCACAGTGACATCACTGCTCTATTTGAGTGCATTGTGTCTGACATTGCATCGCTGAGTGATGCAATCTCAGCTTGCATCATATGGCCCATTTCCACTGAGTGGTACGATACGGTTCATTTTGGTACGTTTTTCCACTGTCAAAAGGCATACCGAACCCAGCCGCACCATACCACTTTTTTGGCACCCTTTCAAAAGGGTATCAAACACGAGAAAGGGTAAACTATTAGTTTACAGAGATACGTCATTCGCTTACGCAATAAGCCAGAATGAAAACAAAAATCCAGCCATGTTTAAAATACACAGCCAAGAGAGCGTAATTATTATTACAGCGTAATTATATATACATATAATAACCAACCATGGTCGATCCGGGCTCTAACAAACCTTGTCGTCGTATTGATGAACAGCCAAAAAGCCATGGAGTAAAGCAGAATCTACCCTGTTGCTCGTAGTTTTTTACGAGCCAGTCTGAAGCGCAAGCAGTTTCGATTCCTTGCTTGCGCTCGCGGCACGTTATATCTGAAATAACAAACTTGAGTTGATGATAATAACGTGCACTTGATTATTGACGTGCCTTTGATACCCGATCTTGTCAGACACTGTCAAACGCGAGAGTGAACAAACTGCCATGTTTTAATTTTTCAGCTTTACTGTAGACATTTCCTGAAGCGAGAATGATGCAACTGAAACTTTCTGTCATACAACACACCCACAAAAAGGGTACTCTTGGTTATGGAAATGCAAGCCTGATAAACGTGACCCGTACCGACCCAAACCGTACTGTACCAGTCAGTGGAAATGAGCCAATAAAGGCTGCATTCAGATACTATTGGTCTAGGCGCCGGAGGCTGGAGAATGCTGGACATCCATCATGGAGGAGCTGCAGGTGTGAGTAGGTCACCGGCGGGTGTACGGGCTGGTCCACGGGATCAATGTGGAGACTCATCAGCTTCATGCTCTCCTCTCCTCCATGGCCACATCATCTGCTCAGGATATGGCCTGGTCCAGGATAAGGGATGCCTTGGCATTACCTCTTCACAGGTCTTGGATCTCATCAATGGCGCTGTACAATCTTGAAAGACCTTGGGATGAGTATCCTCAAGAGTATCCTCAAGCTGCTGATCATAGTGCTGGCGTAATGGCCATGGATCTGTATTTACTGATTTCACAAAGAAACTAAACTATTTTATGTATTGTCAGAAAAGTGGCTAATTTCTACAAATTCATGTGATTCAATCCATATTAAGGGGGGGAGGGCTTGTTTGAGGGTGATGGTGGTGGTGATGGTGAACGACGTGTCTGAAGTGTGCGTGTGAGGTACCTGAAGAGCAGTGGGGGTGAGTTGCGCACTGGTATGTACATGAAGAGCCAGGAGAGATGCAGAGGGATTGTGCGACGTGTTTAAGGACCGGGTGGGAGACGCGCGATTTCAGGGAGATTATCATTCGTTTGCGGGCATCTGGAAGTCTCTATACATTTGAGGGAGACTCCCGGAACTTCCGGGAAACTTAGGATGTCTGGTAAGTGTAATCCTAAGTGTTTTAAGTAATCGGAAGGTGTAATCTTCACTTATCTTTAAGATTTAGATCCTTAAATAAGGTTTTTACTTTTCTGTGCACAAGCCATATGATACATATTAAAAACAGTCAATCTTATAGATGTCAACTTTGAAATGCAATAAAAGAACATTCTGATTGTCCAGTTGACGTGATTACCATTGGATTAAGTATAAACAAGAGTGAACTGTGCAATTAAGCTGAACTCATTTAAATATGTGTAAATGTGTGTGATAAGTTACACCAATGATTCCTTTATTTGAGGGATTCCAGTAACTTACATTGATAGTACTTATCTTAAAGTACTTTTTAAAAGCCTTCCTAACATTTTTTTTTGCATGTTTTCAGTCCTATCCTGAAAACATCTGGTGCAGACCATAATCTGAACTTTAAATCTGCTCTGTGTGTACAGTACATTGAGTGTGCGTGTACAGTAAGTGTGCGCGCTTCTGAATGCTCTTCATTATCCAGCTCCTCTTTAATGGATTCATCTCTGCTTTGCATGAATTCCATCACAAGTCATTCGGAGCCGTGAATGGACTGATCTGGCTCATGTCAAAGGTCTTTCGCCTCAGCTGGGCTTGTGTTCTCTGTGAACTGAAATATGAATCAGATTCAGAGGGAAACTCCTGGCTCCTGTCAGCTGCTGGATTTGGAAATCTTTCTTGGTAAATGAGAACGTGTGGAGATTTGGTACTTTTTGGCTCTGATTCATTATATTAGTGGTAAGGATTAGCTGCGGTAATATTTCGCGGAAGTCACGTTTTGTGCTTTGGATCTGACATCAAATGTCGTCAACTGCTTTGCTGATCTCAGCACTCCAGTCTACTGTGCTTTAATCCCTGTGTGAGTGTATTACTGCACATGCACAGCTCACAAAATAGCATCTAACTATTTAGCATTTTATTTAACATTGTTTTTAGTCATGCAGACATTTAGAGGGGCAATTCACTCAAAATAAATACATTTTAAATGTTAATTTACCCCTAGATCCTTCAAGCCAACATAGAAAAATACTAGTTATTTATAGTATTTTTGAACTGTGCTATAGACCTTTTTCCTAGAATGCAAAATTACCCATTGTGCTTTGCTTGTATGTGCAAGGAAAATGCTAAGAACTTCCGGCACGCAGCTGATGCGTATAAATGGTCACATTTGGACAGCTTTGAAATGATAGTTTTAGTCTATTTTATTCTTATACTTTAACATCTTTGAACTAATACTGCTGTCGATTAGCGCCACCTCCTAGACACATTAGATTGTACAAATAAATAAGAATTAGCCATTAAATTAACAATTACCATTAGTTTTTCAATTTTCAATTCAATTCATCTTTTTTTATAACGGTTTTACAAGATTGTGTCAAAGCAGCTAAATATAGAAGTTCTAGAAAATTGAAAAGGTGTTTCTAATTCTTTGAACTAATACTGCTGTCGATTAGCGCCACCTAGACTGATCATTTTAAAAATGCGATCTAATAGGATGGAAAACAACTGCTGTGAGGCATTTTTATCTCATTGTCAGACGGCATCTTGAGCCGTTTAAATAAAGCCTCGTCATCGCTAAAGTCAACATTTTCTCTTTCTTTCAAATATTGAACTAACCCAAGCAAATGTAATTCAACAAAATGTTTGACACACGCACGTAGCCTATACTGTCCCACTGACACATTGATTTAATAAGTGTCACGTCAAGTGTCAAGTGAAAATCGAGTGGCGTTTTGAAATGACAGAATAACACAAACCGTGGTAAATACCATACAATGCAAACTAACTAAATGAAACATAAATGGCTCCTGAATATAATCAACATGCAAATCAGCCAGCAGAATATCAGTAACTAGTAACGCTTAATCAGTAACGCTTGAACCACATCTGACAGATTATGATGGCTGTATAGTAAAACATTCTAGATAGAAAAAAAAAAACATTGATCTGTTGTGGTAATTTTAAAGTTGCTGACTGTGGTAGAGTAATATAAACAAATTACCCAATATTGTACTACATTTTACAACTGTATGGTATGTTACACTACAGTTTAATCTAGAAAAAAACAAAAACAAATGTATACTACAGTGTTCATTGCAATTTATCCGTTGATTTATGGTATGCTGAATTTAATAACAAAAAATATAGTATTTGAATATAGAGATGTGAGTATTTCATTCTTTTTCTGATTTATTGAGCATTCAGAAGTCAAATACGCACCTATTGTTATGAGTGAATTATGAATCCAAACTGTGCATAAGGTATCCTGTTAATCAAAGCGAGCGTGAGAGGATTCAGTTTCCATGTATGAATACTGCATGACTGATAACTGCATCAGATGATAATGAATGGAAATCCCGACCGTCCCACAGAGATAATTTTTCATTTTACCACCGGAGTCACAGACATGCCTTTTCTGTTCTTCTCTCCAAATTTATATTTTATTCTCTTCCACTGTCATATGCTCTTTTTTAAATCTCTATAACACTGGTAGGGAACTTATGGGTCGCGAGCCACATGGCTCCTTAAAAAAAAAAAAAAAAAAAAAAAAAAAAACATGACTCTCCAGCTGTCTCCCTTCAATAATATTTCACAGTTCAAAAAATTAAAACCATAACTAGAAATCAGTTTCCTTTTGAAAAACAAAAAAGCACAAAAACAATTAACTTGGCAGGTTAGGGTAATTAGGCAAATTATTTTATATTGATGGTTTGTTCTGTAGACTTTTGAAAAAAAAAAATAGCTTAAAGGAGCTAACAATTCTGACCGTTTGACCTTAAAATGGCTTTTCAAAAATTAAAAACTGCTTTTATTCTAGCTGAAAATAAAAAAATAAGACTTTTTCAAGAAGAAAAAACATTATCAGACATACTGTGAAAATTTCCTTGCTCTGTAAACTTCATTTGGGAAATATTTTAAAAAGAAAAAACAAAATCAAAGGGGGGCTAATAATTCTGACTTCAACTATAGTGCGTCCAGAAAGTATTCATAGAGCTTAACTTTTTTCACATTTTTTATGTTACAGCCCTATTCCAAAGTACATAAGTATTAACAGCCTTTGCTCAATACTTTGTTGATGCACCTTTGGCAGTAATTACAGCCTCAAGTCATTTTGAATATGATGCCACAAGCTTGGCACACATGTCTTTAGGAATTTTTGCCCATTGCTCTTTGCAGTACCTCTCAAGCTCTATCAGGTTGGATGGGAAGCAACGATGTATTGACATTTTCAGATCTCTCCAGAGATGTTCAATAGAATTTAGGTCTGGGCTCTGGCTAGGCCACTCAAGTACATTCACTGAGTTGTTGTGAAGCCACTCCATTGATATTTTGGTGGTGTGCTTTGGGTCATTGTCCTGCCGAAAGATGAACCGTTGCCTCAGTCTGAGGTCAAGAGCACTCTGAAGCAGGTTTTCTCTCAGGATGTCTCTGCACATTGCTGCATTCATCTTTCCCTCTATCCTGACTAGTCTTCTAAGTCCTGCTGCTGAAAAACATCTCCACAGCATGATGCTGCCACCACCATGCTTCACTGTAGGGATGGTATTAGCCTGGTGATGAGCGGTGCCTGGTTTTCTCCAAGCGTAATGCCTGGCATGCACTCCAAAGAGTTCAATACTCTCCTCAGACCAGAGAATTTAGTTTCTTATGGTCTGAGAGTCCTTCAGATATTTTTTGGCAAATTCCAGGCAGTGATTGGCTTCCCACTGGCCACTCTACCTTACACACCTGCTTGGTAGATTGCTGCACAGATGGTTGTCCTTCTGTAAGGTTCTCCTCTCTTCACTGAAGAAGAACTCCGGAGCTCAGACAGAGTGACTATCGAGCTATTGATCACCTCCCTGACTAAGGCCCTTCTCTACTGATCTCTCAGCTTAGATGGCCGGCCAGCTCTAGGAAGAGTCTTGGTGGTTTCAAACATCTTCCACTTACGGATGATGGAGGCCACTGTGCACATTGGAACTTTCCGAGCAGCAGAAATTTTTCTGTAACTTTCCCCAGCCTTGTGCCTCGAAACAATCTTATATACATGGTTTTTTATTTTTAATAAATTTGCAACAATTTCAAAAAATCTTTTTTTTTCACATTGTCATTATGGGGTATTGGGTATGTATACAAAAAATTCTGAAGTCTTGAAGTCTTGTGTTTTTCAGGACAGTCCCATATTTCACGCCTATTTGTAGTATGCCTATGCTTAAGAAAAAAAAAATCTGTTTTATTACAGTATTTCAGCTTGTAGCCTATATATTTTGTACAGCTTATTTTAGCTGAGCACTAGTAATAGTCTTCTGTCACACAAAAACAAATAACCTGATCAAGGCAAGGCAATCATGCCATGAAAGTATATATCAATTTTGATGTTATTTTCAAGCACTGTTTGCACTGGAACACTGTCGATTAAACATCTTGTAAACTGTATGTCAAACAACAAGTTCTGTCCAAAGTTTCACTCTAAGAAATATTTCAACTAAAAGCTGAAAACTTTATTATTATCATCTATTTTTGACCATTAATTTACATGTTTTTGGGGATCTGAAACCACACACACTCACGTTATCAGTTTTCAATGTGCAGTGTTTTTGTTTGAGAGTGATACTGTTCACATCTTGAATATTTGGTGAGAAAAGTTACATCACCATCTGTTGCATGAATTATACAGCAAAATTAATTATTTTTTGATATAATATTTGTTGACTTATCATATTGTAAAAAAACTGTCAAAAACATATTTCTGCAACACATTCAATAATGGCTCATTAATTAATAACAATAACATTTAGTTATTTGTTGACATTTATAATCATTTCACAAGTTTGTCATGTCACGTTCAAGTTGTTGGCTTGAATGTAAAGAGATGAAAAAACATATTCTAAATACCATTAAACAAGTCATTTTTAAAAACAAAAAATAATACATATATTTTTTTACATTTAATGATTAATAGAACATTTTTTGAACAGGGAAAGTGGTTTTAAAGTCATTTTATTTTAATTACTCCTGTTGGAATAACTAACGGCAACTTCTGAACACACAAACACAAATGCAAATTTATTTGTTATTATTCTTGGAGAGGGACTTTTAAGTAGATTTTGTCAAGGCCATCTTCCACCTGCATTTCCTCCTCTCAGATGCACCTGGTTTAGCCTAGCTTATGTTAAACTTTACTCCTATTTTCCTTCCCAGTTACACACACACAAAATATGAAACTTTTATCCCTCAGACTTTACAACTATGCTATGAGGAACAATCAAGTGGATTAATTGAACTCTTTTTGAACAAAATGGTGGATTCAAGAAAAAGGAAGCAGAAAGACTTGAGAAGGTAAGAACTATTTTACTTTATTTTTACTGAAGAGAGATAAGACATTCAATTGGATGATGTGGATGGATTTTGTCTTTGTTGTCGGTTTTGTAGAAAGAGTACAATTGATTCGGATTCTAATAACGACGCATGTGCAACAGTTTTCATAGTATTTCAGAGTGTTTCTGATTTGTTCTGAATTATTGGTATAGGTTGTTGTTAGGTGGTTGCTAGGCCGACGCTAGGTTGTTACATTTAATAGATTAATTTGTGCAGTTTGAAGGCTGTGTTAATGGCATTAGAGGACTGTTTTTGTTCTTGGTGACGTTGCTACCTACTGGCCCAACATGCTTAATGCAGCGTTTATCGTCAATTCTGTATGTGTAAATATTAGAGCTGGGAATTTTACACTTTAAATACACTTTGTAGAACTGCAGTAAATGGGTATAAAACATGAACACATGAATATAGATTATTTTCTTGTCTTGGTTCTTTATTTTGATATTTAATATGGTTATATTACTAGTTGAAAGTATTTTCAAATGCTGTCAAATTTAGGTGCAAATCATCAAACATACTGGCATTGGCTGGAAACATCTTAATCTCATCTCATCTCATCTCAGGAAAACACTGGCAGGGAAAGAGTTAATAGAGAAATAACAATTTTGATTTTTGTAGTATGAGGCATATGTTCAATGTCCATTGGAATATAGCTAATAGGCTTGTGTTAAATAATAGACAATATCAGTAATCAACAAAATGGTCATAGGGTTACCTTCCCTGCTGGAGAAAACAACAACAACAACAAAAAAAAAAAAAAAAACAGCTTAAACCAGCCTAGGCTGGTTAGCTGGTTTTAGCTGGTCGACCAGCCTGGTTTTAGAGGGGTTTTTGCCATTTCCAGGCTGGTTTCTTGGTTTAATCTGGACATAGCTGGTTTTGGCTGGTCAAGCTGGTTTTAGCTGGTCATCTTCCAGCCTGACCAGCTAAGACCAGGCTGGAAATGTCCAACACCCCTCGAAATAAAGGCTGGTTGACAAGCTAAAACCAGCCAACCAGCCAAGGCTGGTTTAAGTTGTTATTTTCCATAGGGTTAAGACATTGTTTTATGTTCAATAATGATTAAAATTGTCATTTGTAACCAATTGTGATGGTTATATTGAACCAATGTCACAAAATTCATAGATTTTGTGGTCAGTGATAATTATAATAAAAATGACCATTGTAGCTGAAGTTATAGGCTTGCATTTAATAACACATTATAAATAAAACTGAATTGTATAATATCTGGCTGTGTTTGCAGTTATATGTGATTATTTAATTAATGAATGGCCACACCATGTAATCAGTTAGACCACATATTTTAATCGGTTGATGGTACTAGTAAATATGAATCATTTGGACAATGTTGTTGTGTTTAATCAAACGGAGAGTTTTTTTTTTTTTACTTTTAGTACTCTGTTGTGTAAATGTACATTTTGTCAGACTGTTGACATGAAGCCATTTTTCGTTGCATGAATTAGTGTTTTATTTATTTAATTCACTTAATTGTCTTTTGGTGTTAAATGCTCAGCTCACTAAACGTCATAATTTTGCCATTTACGATACGATGCTGAATTTACATCTCCGTTGATCCTGGAACATCATTTTTTTTGTGTAAAATGTAATCCATACCTACAGCATTCTATACCCAACCGTAACTGTAAATTATTCTCTTAACAATAACAGAAACTGTAAATTAATCCCTTAACCCTTTACGAAGGTCTGTCACAATTTCTATTTTGGGTTAAAATATAACACAATGTTAAAATATAACACGTCGTATTAAAATATAATACGATAAACGATATTATCGTCATTTTAAGTCCATTTTATGCCACTCATTATAAAGTGCCAGAATGGCAAATAATATCATCCCAATGCCAGTTCACTCCTTCAAAGAACACATCATGTTTTATTCTTAAGAATGTTATATTTAATTATAGTCATTTTAACAATTTCATAAGCGATTGGAATCAGAATGTGAAAATGCATATCCTGAGAAAATATTAATAAATGTTGACAAAAAAAGTGCAAAGGTAAAAAAGTAACAGAGGTAACAAAAGTAATTTATAGTAAATACTATAGTGTTTCTAGAAATGTTGCACAATCAGCTGAAGTGTTGCTAGAATTGGTTTTTATGTAGCGGCGATAGGCAACGCGGTGGTGCAGTAGGTAGTGCTGTCCCCTCACAGCAAGAAGGTCGCTGGTTCGAGCCTCTGCGGGGTCAGTTGGCGTTTCTGTGTGGAGGTGCATGTTTTCCCCACGTTCGCGTGGGTTTCCTCTGGGTGCTCCGGTTTCCTCCACAATCCAAAGACTAAAGCTTACAGGTGAATTGGGTAAGCTAAATTGTCAGTAGTGTATAAGTGTAAATGGGTGTTTATGGATGTTTCCCAGAGATGGGTTGTAGCTGGAAGGGCATCAGATGCGTAAACATATGCTGGATAAGTTGGCGGTTCAATCCGCTGTGGCGACCCCAGATTAATAAAGGGACTAAGCCGAAAAGAAAATGAATGAATGTGTGGGCAATATATGTATTGCATCACCAAAAATGTTTGAGATCATGTCTATGCTTTGTGGGATAAGTCGTTCTATTGATTATTTTGACAGGCCCCTTTAGGGTGCACACTTGGAAAAAAAAAATTGTGGCCCACATCTTGGATTGAATATTATACTGACACAACTCTAATAAATATTATGATGGCCTAAGATAATTATAACCTATGGATAAAAGGTCAGCCAGGTGGTAAGGATGCCTGTAAAGGGTTAATTGTGATTGGCTGATTGGAATGTTGTTTCAGAATCAACATAGATGTTAATCCAGGAACATGTCCACCTTGGTGAAATCAGGTTGGCGCAGCTTACCAATCAAGTTTATGTCCGATTATCAATCGGCATCTTATCACAAAAACACACAGAAGCCCGGTAGTAAATGGCAATATTTCTTTTATTTTTTTTTCTCTATATTTTAAAGTTTTTTTTATTATTTACAAAGAAACAAAAGAAAACATGAAAATCAAAATAACTTTTGACAAACACCGTTTGTCTGCATATAGGTGTAAGAAAGTATACATTTACCTTTCTTTACTCAGGATCAAGTAACTAATTGTTCATGTTTCGTTGTTTATTGAATGCTTCTTCCTCCTTTTTTTTATTCTTTTTTTACATTTTTTTTTTCAAACCAAGCGTTGGTGTACATGAACGAGCGTAATGGAAAAAAAAACTACTACTGAGATTAAGAAAAAGCTTGAGGCCTGTTCTAGAATCTTCCACCATTTGCATCACATCGCTGAACATATCAAACCAAAAAAATGATTTCCCCTGAATCGTGGAGGCCGCAAACCAAACATTTTGGTTTTTCCCTTTATTCAAGCATCCTGCGTTTCCTTTTGCATTGTTCATTTCCCATCACATAAACACAAATATATGAAAACAAAATCAAATAAATACAAAACAAACAAACATACCAAGATATGTGCTGGTTTTCTTAAACACCTCCTCAGAAAGTGACAGCATTCTCATTTCTCTGTGTGTCATTGCATGAACGTCTCTCTTTCCCAATCCCAAATTCGAACAGTGTTTAAAGCTGAGAGGAAAAAGCACATTAACACGGGAAGCGTTCCCCTCCAAAGGCAAGTACAGTATCAAAAAAATAGCAGATACCCAGAGCACTGCTGAACCTCCTCTAAATCTGTACACTAGTTTCTATACACTATGGCATAGCAGGAGTTAAGCGCTTTTTGTTGTATTTGACCCACAAGAGCCAAAATATGCGATTCTGGATGATGTACAGTAGCAACCCCTTTAGTTAACCAACTAATGTATATATTTTAGGGTTGTCACGATACTGAAATTTGGTACCAATCAATACTGAAATTTTTAAAGTGTCCATTTCCTGCGAAACATTTGAGCACTCAACAGAAATGACTGTGATTGGCCGCGAAGGTTATCAGTTCACCGAACTCACCACTGTTTACTGAGTGTAACCCAGATAGAGGCACATTGGAGCGTTTTAAAGGCGCGATTCATTAATGAATCGCTCGTATGTCAGCTTATAGACAAATCAGCTCATTGCCTTGACTTTGAAAAGCTCCAGTGTCCCTGTATCTGTGGTTACACTCAGGCTGAACTCAATATGCGTTCTTATCTGTGCTTGCGCTCTAGTGTTCTCGTGAATCATCATCAACTAAGTAGTGAACCTTGTACCGCCCATGCTACTGTAATTGTTGGATTTAAGGTAAGGGGGTGTAGGCAATTGTCAACTACGTAGTGGACCTGGTCAACTACGTCATCAAGGGCTGCAGTCTTAACTTGCGAAGTGAAGGTATCTCAGGATGCCTTGTAGCCCAGCCAGCGAAAGCTAATGGCGGAAAAGAAATCCATATGGTTTAAAAAATACTCCTCTGTTGTGTTACAAAATAAAGTTTTACATTTTTCAGGAGAGAATGTAGTTGTTTTAAACTTGAATCGGCAGTTTAATTACAAAGATAGCGTGTCTTTGACAATGTGCTTGAGCTTATGCGGACTCTGAGCCCCAGACTGTCAGCGAGAGCACAGGAACACCTCCCCTGCCAAGAGCGGCTTTACTTCAACCAGTCTATCTTGGATAAACCGCTGGATCTCATCTCTCTATTGTACACTGTAAAAAAAAAAATCTGTAATTTTACGGTTTATTTCTGGCAGCTAGGGTTCCGAAAAAAAAATTAAATAACAGAAATTTACTGTTAAAATAACAGATATTAAATTACAGAAATTTACTAATTTTTTTTTTATTTCTGTAATTTAATATCCTTTATTTTACAGTATATTTCTGTAATTTAACGGCCGTTATTTTACTTTTTTTCTGGCACCCCAGCTGCTGGAAATAAATCGTAAAATCACAGATTTGTTTTTACAGTGTAGTTAAAACATAATATTTTATAAATCTTGTGTATATCTAACGGACAGTTTTTGGTCTTTTAAATCCATTGTTTATTTTCAGGTGTATTATTTTTGGCAGTGTTATTTTGTTACGTTTTATAATTGTCTTTAATTATGTAACTGTGTTATACGCTGTTTGTTTATCAAACTGCTTAACGTTATCTTCTTATTGATTATGTCTAGTACTTTATACTTGTACAATGTCCATTGTAGTTTATTAAATCTGATAATCAAAGACACGAGTCTGTGTATAATAATACATTTTACTTCACATTTATAGCAATTTATGTTTATATTTTCTTAAATCAAACATATTGATTAATAATATCGATTATAAGGCTGTGCCTTTTATAATTAAATCATTTGGTAAAACGCTATTTTGATGGTCTTTTTGAGTAATAGTAGACTGTCAGCTTAATATCTGTTGATACTGCTCCTTCAACAGACATTTAACTGACTATAAGAAACTTTGCAAGTAAACTAACCCTAACCCCAACCTAACAGTCTACTTATAATTGAAATAGTATACTTGTATAATGTCCATTGTAGTTTATTAAATCTGATAATCAAAGACACGAGTCTGTGTATAATAATACATTTTACTTCACATTTATAGCAATTTATGTTTATATTTTCTTAAATCAAACATATTGATTAATAATATCGATTATAAGGCTGTGCCTTTTATAATTAAATCATTTGGTAAAACGTTATTTTGATGGTCTTTTTGAGTAATAGTAGACTGTCAGCTTAATATCTGTTGATACTGCTCCTTCAACAGACATTTAACTGACTATAAGAAACTTTGCAAGTAAACTAACCCTAACCCCAACCTAACAGTCTACTTATAATTGAAATAGTATACTTGTATAATGTCCATTGTAGTTTATTAAATCTGATAATCAAAGACACGAGTCTGTGTATAATAATACATTTTACTTCACATTTATAGCAATTTATGTTTATATTTTCTTAAATCAAACATATTGATTAATAATATCGATTATAAGGCTGTGCCTTTTATAATTAAATCATTTGGTAAAACGTTATTTTGATGGTCTTTTTGAGTAATAGTAGACTGTCAGCTTAATATCTGTTGATACTGCTCCTTCAACAGACATTTAACTGACTATAAGAAACTTTGCAAATAAACTAACCCTAACCCCAACCTAACAGTCTACTTATAATTGAAATAGTTAGCATGTAGATGCATTGTAACTTAAATTCAACAAACGGACCGTCAAAATAAAGAGTGACCAAACATTTTATTGTTAATGTACAGGAAATCTGATGAATTGATGTTGAGGTAAGTGACGTTATAAAGTACACTGCCGTTCCATTTGAGTAAGTACCCGAGTTGTGTCCTCGGTAGTTTATTCTTCTAAGTCTGAACTTTCAAGAACGAAAGTCCAAACTTTACTTGGTATTAAGAAACAGTGGGGATTTCAGTGTATGATGACCTTCACGACCAATCTCAGCCATTTCTGTAAAGCACATGAACATAATGGCAAATCAGTGGTGTTTAAGAATGCGCTCATATGTTAGACGTTTTTGAATGTTCAGTATTGATTGGTACGGAATTCCAGTATCATGACAACCCTAATATGTTTCCACTCCTCTCGTTCTCTCTCTTTAAACAGAAAGTGCAATTCACAATGAAGGTTTGTTTAGAAATGTTTCGCTTTGGCCAGTTTCATTCCACACAACATCAAACATCGGTGGCTATAAAGTTACACACACACACACAATTGCCCATTTTGCCAGGATTCCAGTCGATACTGATGTGTTTGTTAAATGCGATAAACAGACAGTTTTTTCACTAGTATGGTTAATCGCATTGATATACCATCTTTTTTATCCAATACGTTTGGCCATTCCCATTGCATTTTGTTCTTGTCGGAAAACATTGAACATACACGTATACACTGGTTTACATACGTGTGTATGTGTGTGAATGCGCACACACAACACGACTCACGTTCATAAAATGAACAGGATGAAACATGGCTATAGTTTAGGCACAAATACTTAAGAATGTCCTTTTTCGTGAAAACGCAATGTTTTTGATACGCACAGAGAACGTCTAGGCAGAAAAGAAACGAAACAAAAAAACGTAATCTCACAATACATTTAAACGTCAACATTTTTAAAATAGTTTCTCTCTATTTTTTTTTTAAAGTATTTGTGACAATGCATGCGTTTATGATCGCTTCATGGGATTTGCACCGGTACAGTACTGACACAAGTGTTTTTTTTTTTGTCTTTTGTTAGGGTTTTTTGGAGGGGGATCATCTTTAAAAACATTGTGCAAGGGGGCTTGGAGACTTTGCACAGGTCAGATCAGTCCTACAGACTTTCGGTAGCTGTATTGCACAAATTCGTTAAAAATAGAAGGGGTAACCAAATGTTTAACCCCCAATACAGGTGAATGACATGCTATTTCAAAGTCTTAAGCCCCGGACTGGATGAATCGACACGCGGAAGAGATAAAAACCTTAATGCAAAGCAGCTTCTGTTTTTCTTTCTTCCAAATCTGTAAATCTTTTGACAATAATCTCCCCAGTGCTGTCGGTTTACAGATTATTACAGTATGTTACGTGTCTTGGACTCGGTGAGAACATTAGTAGCATGACATACAGTGTAAATAAATACATTAATGTGGTTTTCACAGTCTTAAAATGTTAAATGCAAACAATAATGGAATATGCATTGCCATAACAGAAGTTGGAGTAGTGTGTGTGTGTGTGTGAGTTATTAATACTGATTCATAAGAAGAACACTATTAATATAAAAATAAAGCGCCTATCAGGGTATGGAAGCAGACCTAACATGATCAGATAAATGCATTTGATTCTCATTTAGAGATTTGGAAATGATGCATTAAGCTTTGTTGATAATGTTGATGCATTTCCCCTCCCCCAACTGCACTATAATCACTCATATATCGTTATATTTCGCCAGCATGATATTTCTGAATACATGAATTGTCTTTATTACTACCTACTCTGTAACGCTACTATTTGCATTAAGGTTTTCTTATCTCTAATGATTGTTTCTGATGTTTGTCGTCACATATTACCATTTGAATATATATATTTATATATATATGCATATATAGGCATTACCCAGGCTGCTGACAGAGATAAGACATTGCCATGTTTGAGAAATGCACCACACGTTACTTTTTGTAAATACTAGCTCTACAAAACTATGTACAACACACATATAGATAATCTTTATATCACAGTCTATTGCATAATGGTGATAATCTTTAGTTTTTATAAATATTGTAAATGTACAGTCTTTAAGTGACATTTCATAATGTCCGTCTCATTCTGAAATCAGAAAATAAAGTCCGATTTGACCACACATCCTTGACAAAAATAAACTATATTAAAAAGAAAAATGAAAACAACACATTAATTCCCTTCTTAAAATGTGACGCAATTATTGCACAACACAATGTATTGCAGAGATCGAAACTGCACCTTTTTTCTGATATTATAATTAAAATTATTATTACTATTATCATTATTTCTTTTTCCAGACAGTAACAGTTTGTAGATGTGCTTTTTAAACATTTAGTATTTTTCCCAGATTTGATATGCGCAAACATTTTCCACAGTGATGTCAAAAGCTGCTGAATGCTGGACTTGTTTTGTCATCTTCTCTTCGAGAACAGAAAAAAAAAAAAAAACATCATTGCATTCCCATACCCAAAACGATAACGAAAAACATAACTGTAAGAAAAAAACATCAACAGAAAAGACCATTTTCAGACAAGTTATAGTCACATATGTTTGAGAGGAAGACTTGCGTTTATACTAGAGTTTGTTTTCTTTCCCATATGGTCGGTGCCAAATATTCTAGTTGGATTTGCACATATATTTATATATATAGAGAGAGAGATTTGTATAATATACATTCTTAAGTTGAAGGGGAAGTGTGTCTAAAATATAGTACAAGGAAATTCTGTACAGGATAGCTATGAGGTTATCTTTTCAGAGGAAGTTGGAGGAAAAAAAATACAAGTCTTTTCCCCGTTTTTTTTTTTTCGGTAGTCTCTCCATAAAAATCAATCAAAATATCTTTTAAAAAAATGAACATGAAAAAAGTAAAACGGGATCATAAATTCGATGCGAATCGCATCTTGTCTTGTTCCGTCTCTGTACTGCTTAAGACTGCCGACTCTCTCCTGGAGCCCGTTGAATCCCTGTGCTGGGCACTAGAGGGTGCTGTGCGCACTGGCGGTAATGCACCCGATGACATCTGCCGGAAAAGGGCAACCCTCTGAGGGACGTTGGTGCGGATGCCGCTCTGCAGCACGGAGCCCGGGGCCTGGATGCCTGCCGCGGATCCCATGGGTGGTGGCTGAATGGAAGCGAGTGATTCGCCCGATGTGGGGTGCGCCCGGGCAGCCAGTGAGGTCTCGTGGGGCAGCGAGGGCTGCGAGGCGGAGAGGTGGCGTAAGTCCTTGCTCAGGCTGCCAGACTGGAGGGCCTGCGCACTCTTGTGGACATCACTCCTCTGAGGGGACGCCCCTTGCGGTTGCTGTTGGGCTGGTGGTTGGGGTAAAGAGGCTGGGGAGGATTGCTGTGGTAAGGCTTGCTGTACAAGGGACAGTTGGGAGGCCGTCGGTGATCCATACTGGAATGTTCGGCTAGCTATAGGGGTTTGCACTGGCGGACTGCAAATGGAAGTAGTGAACGAACAAGGGGACATAATTGCCCCTGCTGGCTGCTGCAAGGGCGTAGGGGGATTGGGCGAAGAGGAGCTCAAATTGCCATGAGAAACGCTCGGTGCTGAAAACGTGACGCCTTGTGAAGGCGGCACGCGACCTGACGGGGTTATAGTGGCGGAGGTGCTGTAGCTTAGTGGGGCGGCCTGCTGCTGTAATTGGTTGTTCCCAAGAATAGCTGTCGCTGTAGCGAACGGTGGCTGAGCGGGAGAGTTAATGATGGAGTTTCCAGACATCGGCGTGGAGTTCATCCCCGTGACTGACTGCTTCCGATCCACCATCATCACCATCTCTCGGTCCTGCCGGATGATCTGCTTCAGCAGCTCGTTCTCTTGAGTGTTGAAGACGCCAGCGTTCAGATCCTTCTGGAATTTCTGGAGCAGGAGCGAGTTCTTCTTCCCTGTTGAGGGGAGCGAAACCGAAAAGTCTTTAGTTAGTCTTCAGTTTGCATCCAGCAGGTAACATTTAAACCAAATGGGATAACAAAAGGGTGTTCAACAGTGAAAGGAGAAGCACAAAGGTATCACGGATGTAGAAAGGGGAGGCTAGTCACTCCTAAGTAGAGATTTTAAAGTAGGGCTGATGTTGAATGCAACATCTGAGGTGCTTACCTCGTTTGGCTAGGCACTGAATCTCAGTTCAGCTGTTCGCTATCGCTATAGCAAATACACACATTTTAAAGTCTAAAACAATCACAATCTCTGAGCACAGCACAGATGCTCACAAGTATCATTACCCTGCTGAAAAACAAGCCTTAAGTGTTTCCCAACCCCCCCCCAAACTGGTCTGCTATCTCAGCTGATCTCCTTGTCTGGTCAGGCTGGTCTGTCTGCTGGCTTTAGAAGGGTTTTGATCATTGTTATTTAGTTAGACATTTCTACAATAACCTTCTAAACTGGACATTCTTGGTCAGGCTAGGAGATGAGACTGCTCAGGCATGTCAGCTGTTTGTTTTCCAGCAGGGTATCTAATACTACTTTTAACAGAACAAACACACTGACTAAAAGTAGGCCTTTATTCTGAATGAAATGATCTCTTCGTCAATAGTACAATACTCAATGTCTTTAATATTATTGCATTTAGACTTAATTGTAGTTGTTAAATCAAGGTCATGGCTGCTAAAAATATTGTATTGTCATATACCCTGAAAGGTTAAGCTAGGAATAAAATAACATAAAATATAACACAATTTATTTAAGAGAAACATACTAAATGTTGCTGGGAAATGATTAAAGAAGCTCTCTGCAAACACTTGCTTAAATTATAAAGGATTACATTAAACTGTTTAAATGTCAGATATTAAATGTTGTCACTTTGAAAATTCATTTAAAAACATTTTTAGTGTTTTTTTTTTCTTTCTTTTTGATTAATTTGTTTAGTGGAACAGCAAGTCCTACATATAGTCTACAAAGTTGCATTACAATATAAATCACCAATCAGTGCAGTCAATAAATCCGTCTGTTTGTGGGTTACTGTAATATCTATGCCACGTTCAACAAAGTTAAAACCAGCAATAAGAAAAATCCACTGATTGTTTGCGCTAGAAGCTGAGATTAGATGTCTGCTGCAATGGTTATTAAGGTTTCCAAATATGACTTTAACTATACTACAAATTTATCTGTTCATTTCTTTTACCCAAGTCACTGTTTTTGCTGCTATCATAAATGAGGGATGGATTGATTTGTCCGTGAACTTCTTCTGTTACTGCCCTTTTGAACACAATAGCTGAGCCGAGCTCTATTGTTACATAAGATGACGGAGTAAGGCTCTTATGAGCTGAAGGCATAAAGCAATAGGCTATCAATCTTTCATCCATAGCTGTATGAGTGAATCAGGCACGAGGGCATGCTGGGGGTTTTTACCATTCAAGGTGAATTCAGTCTCATGATCAAGCTGCTGTGGGATGCATAAAGTTTTATTATCAAGCTGCCTGCAGTTTTGAAGGCAATTGTTATGGATGTTATCATTAGGGAGTGAATACTAGAGCACTTCGTGTTTAGAAATTAGACTGAGAAAAATAGTATATGAATTTAAGAGTTCATATGAATATATTGTTACTGTGTGCCAGGGCTGCACAATATTGAAAAAAATGGACGCTGCAATATTTTTTTTTCTTTGCGATATATACTGTGATATATATATATATATATATATATATATATATATATATATATATATATATATATATATATATATATATATATATATATATATGTGTGTGTGTGTGTGTGTGTGTGTGTATTAGGGGGGTCACGATTCTCCAAATTCTCGATTCGATTACATTTTCGATTCTTAAGTCACGATTCGATTCGATTTTCGATTATGAATAATTAATTAATTAATAACAATTTAATTAATTTATTATTATTAATATAATTATATAATATAATATAATATAATATAATATAATATAATATAATATAATATAATATAACATAACATAACATAACATAATATAATGAGATATAATTTCACTAGATGACTTAAATAACTTTTTTTTATATTATACTTCTTTTTATATATATATATATATATTGTAATTTATTATATACATATAATACAAAACACAGTCATAAACACAATGGAGCAAATATTAATTTGAAATAAATAGTGATTTACAGTTTTCTTCAGAGAGTCTAACAGTATTTGGTTACAGAAATTTAATAATCAGATGTAAATTAACAATGTATAGTCCTCATCATATAAATTATTTAATAAAATAAATCTTTATTCATTATGCTCTTTTAAAATGCTTACAGTCACAGGTCTTAACACATGCACATGATTAACTTTCACCCTATTATTGTTAAATTCTAAATCTCAGGTGTTTTGACCTGGGGTTCCGGGTCATTTAATCCCAAATCAGCATTGCATATCTTATTGTGAATATCTTACTATTTAATATTGCAATATCGATCCTTAAACGATATACTGCGTAGCCTTACCGTGTGCTTAGATTATTGGGGAAATGCTAATGTATTGTCACGACAGATGATGATAGTCACTGAATTGCAGTTGTGTTGCATCATTAATGGAATAATTCAGTTTTTTCTGACATGTCATGGAAATGATATATATATATGCAGGGATCATTTCCAATAATCAACCATAGTCTCTCTCCCTTCACCCCAATAAATAATTTAAAATAAACTAACATATACATATAAATACACACACACACACACACACACACACACACACACACACACACACACACACACACACACATATATATATATACTATGACTATGGTTGATTTTCGGAAATGATCCCTGCAGGCACAGGACACCAACATGGGAGGAACGTTGGATTTTGTTTTGAAATGCAAAATCAGGTTGATGTTAGAATCCAATGTCAGGCCGACGTCAAAGTCCAACCTAAAATCAACCAAATATCAACGTCTAATCATGTTACATCTCAACGTTGTATGGACGGTACCTCTATAGCCGCCTTTCCACTGCACATGACATTTGGACACGACTGTTGGAATACACCTCCTTGCGGCAGTTGCACCGGATTTTCAGTTCTGACGTGCACAATGGGAAAGAAACTGTTCTCGCAGTATCCAAAATAAAGGAGTGCGAAAGTAAGAGCCTTAATTCTCTTTGTGTTTACCATGTTTGAATGAATAAATTAATACTAGAAACTCATAGACCGCTAAATAATATTAGAGGGAATGTGGAGACAACATTAACTGGGGTAGCATTAACTATTGTTATGCAACTGCACAGCAAAAAAAAAAAAAAAGTTATTTTTTTCGTCTCATTGTGTTATTCAAAAAAACATTGACTTTTCAAAATCTTTCAGTAAACTTTGAATTTTTACCATTTTTTTTGTAAACTAATGCTTAAAATGCATAACTTTTTGAAGTTTTTTGATAACTAATCTAAATATTTGAATATTGTGCAATAAAATGCATCAATATACGGACTTTTATGCACACAATATATATATATATATATATATATATATATATATATATATATATATATATATAATTTCTAAAAAGTTAGTATGGGTGCAAATGTTGTCTTACACCAATTCTTAACTTTATGATTAAGTGGCTAATTTGTACAATCTCATTCATAAATTTTTGGATGATTTGCTCATCCATCAATGGCGGTTGAGTTTCAGGGTGGGTTTGGTGCGAATCCTCCCTTTAAAAATCAAAGATTTTCGTTTGACTGAACTCGTATGAATCCGAATAAATTAGACAATAAACTGGCAAAACTTAAAAAGTCAAGTTTCCTCGTGTGATCTGATATTGTATAAACTTTAATAGGATTTTTTCCCTCCTTTTTTTGGTGTAGACATTCTGTACTCGGCCAAATACATGTGGACATAAGCCATCAGCACCAGATGGATGGTGGTTTAAGTTACAAGAAGAACAATATGATCTGCTATTAAGAACATAATGTGCTAGAGAACGACAGTGAGGATGAAGGAATTCCAAAACCGTCTCCTAATAATTTACTGTACAATTTATGTTCCCATAGGCTAAAGCAATCCATAAGCAATAATGCCAGGGGTTTCAGCACTGTGCCATTTGTTATTACCCGAGGCAGAAAATGAGAGATCGTATGACACTGGAGAACGAAAAGGGGCTCTTGAGAACGAACAAGTCTGGTCTGGACGGGAACACTTTATTCAGGGGGACAGGAATAACGCGTGCATAATCGCAGTAAGGACAAAGACCTCCCTGGAGACCTGCAGAGGTTTTACAGTCATGTCGTGTCCTTGCATATCCAAATATACACAACTTTCTTGTTGGCGGTGAGTATCGACTAGTCTGGGAGCGGTAAACATAGCCGGGTGGGGTTTATAAAAGGTCAGTCAGATCTGAGATGGGGAAAAAAAACAGGCCTTGTGCACTTTTCTTTTCAGTTTTTAATCAAGTTTTATTCTATTTAAAGAGATAATTCACCGTAAAATGAAAATTCTGTCATTATTTACTCATCCTTCACTTGTTCAAAACTTTATTCTGTTGAACACAAAGGAAGATATTTTGAGAAATGGTGGTAGCTGGCACCCATTGACTTCCATTGCCTTTTTTTTTCTACTATAGAAGTCGATGGGTGCCAGCAATCATCATTTTTCTAAATATCTTCTTTTATGTTTAACAAAAGAAGAAAAATAAAAACGTATATTTTTAACATTAGTATAAATATAATATAAATATAATATACTTATATTTTTAATTGAGGTTATTTTCATTGTGAAATATGTGGGTGAAATATCATTGTAATTCTTTAAAACCCAAATAAATAAATAAAAAAATATATATAATCTATATTAGGGTTGTGCAATATTGACTAATTATATCGTAATTTTGCTAATAATTATATTACATTTTGATGTTTTCTTTGACTGATTTGGTGACAGCTCATTCAGAAACACATTTTTTATATATATATTTTTATGCACCGGGCTGATTCTGGGGCATTATTATCTATATTAGTGTACTTTTATTTTACTAGAAAAATGTGTAACCTTAGCACAGAATAAAATATTAATTTTATTTTTATAATATTAATTAATTGCATTTCCAGTCAAGTTAAATAGCTGTTTAAAAAAAATGTCTATTAGAGGTGGCAGAACACTGCATTTACAATTGTAGAAATAATGTTACAAAATGTTTTTTGTTTTGAGCATTTACGGAACGAAACGTTTACGAACCAAATAATTTCATTTTTAATTTTTTTCTCATTAAAATATTAAACTTTCAGTTGGTGGCGCAAATAGAATGTCATTTGGAACCAAGTCATTCGAATGTAAACGAATAACAAAGCAAGTGGCTCGATTTATGAATGGATCATTGTGTAATTAATAAAAATATTATAAGGCAAACTCATCTTGATTTTTTAGGCACATAATTGACAAACACAATGTCAGTTCTCAGATTTTCAAATGCAAATTTTGATAGTATATACAGTTAAAGTCAAAATTATTTGCCCCCTAAATTATTAGCCCCCCTGTTTATTTTTTCCCGTAATTTCTGTTTGGCGAAGAGCAGATTTTTTCAACACATTTCTAAACATAATAGTTTTAGTAACTCATTTCTAAAAATTGATTTATTTTATCTTTGCCATGATGACAGTAAATAATATTTTTCAAGACACTTCTAAACAGCTTAAAGTGAAATTTAAAGGCTTAACTAGGTTAATTAGGTTAACTAGGCAGGTTAGGGTAATTAGGCAAGTTATTGTATGACAATGGTTTGTTTTGTAGATTATCAAAAAAAAAAAAAAAAAAAGCTTAAAGGTGCTAATAATTTTGTCCCTAAAATGGTGTTAAAAAAATTAATAACTGCTTTTATTCTAACCGAAATAAAACAAATAACATTTCTCCAGAAGAAAAAATATTATCAGACATACTGTGCACATTTCCCTGCTCTGTTAAACATAATTTGGGAAATATTTAAAAAAGGAAAAACATTCAGAGGGGTGCTAATAATTCTGACTTCAACTGTACACATTTCATAACCCAACACACATAAATAATTAACCTCCAATTTAAACTATTTCACTTTTCACACAAGAGATGTAAAACAAATTATGTTAAACATAAATTCTGCACACTCTCTCAAGAATATTAAAACATAACACAAATGAGATACATTGTAATTGAGTAAAATATTTTGATATGTCTAAATAAACATCAAGAATTTAAGACCTCTCATAATTAAAAATAAGACTTTTTTGGTCTTGAATTTTGGAAAATCTAATTCATACATAGATTTTTTTAAGGATCTGCTGTAAATCCTGCAATAATGATTTCAACCCATAGAATACAGACCAATTCAATGTGGTGATGTCATTGGTCCATGAACATGTTATCCTTGTTTTTTTTTTAAACTAACTGTATCATGAGGCAATTTAATCCGAATTTAAATTGAGGGAAATTACTTCCCTCAAAATGGTCTATAAAATGTCTCCTGTATAATAATTCTCAGAATTCAGAGGCCATAATATAGCCACATTGAAAAGAGTCCGGCTGAACATCGAGTAGACTAAGATCTACTACTAAATCAACACGCACTGCATGTCTACAGACTTACGTGATGTCTGAAAAGTAGTTCGTAGGTATCGTGAGTACTGTGAATGATCAAAAACATGTTATTCGTGGGACTCTAAAAGATCAGTTCTTAAAGGGTTTCTAGACAAGGTTCTTCAGGATCAAACAACGTCTATGGCAGTGTTTCTTAACCATGTTCCTCTAGGACCACCAGCTCTGCACATTTTCTTTCTTTTCACCAGCTTTGCTCAATGTCTCCTTAACTAAACACGTCTGATTCAGATCATCAGCTCTTTAGCAGAAACTGAAAGAGCTGTAATGAGTGTGACAGACAATGGAGACATCCAAAACATGCAGCGTTGGTGGTCCTCCAGGAACGTGGTTGGGAAACATTGTTCTAAGGGGTTTAAGGTATTTGAATGTGTCCTGCTTCGTGTGGTTTAGCTGTGCTTGCCCTCTCACACCCTTGCAGGAACATTTAGTTGGTATGTCATATTTTATTGACTAAGTTTTGCCATCAGGCGGGTCCACAGAGGTTTGTGCAGGACGTTATGTAATTTTGGGTTACACTTAGCTAAGAATATAGCATTCAGTGACCCAGAAATTATTTGGATGCTTTTGAGTTTTAATTCAAAATGCAGGATTGTCGTTTGCACTATGGAACAATTATGAAAACTATGTATTGTTATCATAATGCAATGTTAAGGGAGATTTCTTTTTAAATAAGTTTCTCACATTTTACACTGAATGATCTGCATTACTATCTAATATAGTATAAAAATGATTAAGTTTTAACAATTTATGTACAGTATTAAGACCTTAAGAGATTTAAGATGACAGAAAATAGCATTAAATCTGATATTAATTAGACGTGCTCGGTGGCATCACATTCTTTTCACACATTTAATATTTTAACAATAAAATGTTCTCGTTTTCTAAATTCACTTGCATATGTTGCCGAGTCTTAATTTATCTGCATATTTTGTCAATCCATTCATACATCCATCCATACTTACATTTTTATCTTTTTATCTATCCATCCATTCATCCATATGTATATCCATCCATACTTACATTTTTATCTTTTTATCTATCCATCCATTCATCCATATGTATATCCATCCATACTTTTATCCATCCAGACAACCGTGTAAATGGAAGGATGAATGTATGAAGTCATAGAGAAATTGGGGGAAGTAAAGCTCTATGGATGGTTTTTATTTATCAATTAATCTACCCGTCCATTCATCAAACAATCCATCCATCTGTCCATTCATCCACCTCTCTTTGCTTTCATCCATTCATATATCCTTCTACCCATTTACATAGTTGTCTGCATTTGTTTCCATCTGTTCAGTCATCCATTCAGCCATCCATTAATCCATCCATCCACACATTGTTAACTCCTTCCACCTATCAATCATCCATCAGTTTTTTTTCATCCAGTCATTCAAATATTGTTTACTCCACCAATCCATCATTTTTTTCATCCATTTGTCTGTCCATCCGTCCAATCATCCACACATTTTTACTCCATCCATCCATCCATCCATCCATCCATCCACACATTGTAGCATTCAATCCTTTCCATCTATCCACCCATCCACACATTATTTACTCCTTCCATCCATCCATTCATCCACACATTGTTTATTCTATCCACACATCCATCCATTCATTGCAGTATTCAATCCATCCATCCACACATTGTTTACTCTAACCATCCTTCTATCCATCCACACATTGTTTACTCCTTCCATCCATTCATCCATTTTTTCCATCCATCCATCCATCCATCCATCCATCCATCCATCTATTCATCCATCCATCCATCCATCCATCCACACATTGTAGTATTCAATCCTTTCTATCTATCCACCCATCCACACATTATTTACTCCTTCCATCCATCCATTCATCCACGCATTGTTTATTCCATCCACACATCCATCTATTCATTGCAGTATTCAATCCATCCATCCACACATTGTTTACTCTAACCATCCTTCCATCCATCCACACATTGTTTCCTCCTTTCATCCATTCATCCATTTTTCCATCCATCCATTTTTCCAATCTACACATTGTTTACTCTGTCCATTCATCCACACATTGGAGTATTCAATCCTTTCCCTCCATCCACGCATCCACACATTGTTTACTCCTTCAATCCATCCATTCATCCACACATTGTTTATTCCATCCATACATGCATACATCCATAGTAGTATTCCATCCATCCATCCATCCATCCATCCATCCATCCATCCATCGTTTACTCTAACCATCCTTCCATCCATCCACACATTTACTCCATCCATCCATCCATCCATCCATCCATCCATCCATCCATCCATCCATCCATCCATCCATCCATCGTTTACGCTAACCATCCTTCCACACATTGTTTACACCATCCATCCATCCATCCATCCATCCATCCATCCATCCATCCATCCATCCAATGTTCTTTGACATGCCTTAAACATTGTAATGTCAATTTAACTAAATGCATTTCTTTCTAATCATATATGTATGTTTTTACAGTATAAATCAGTGACAGAATACTACACATAACTACTTTCAAGTCAACAAGACAAAAACACAAAGCAGACAATTAATGGCACACAGTAACAGTTCATATTGCAATTGTCCTGATGGCAGATCTTTTGTAATTTGCCAAATCTCAAGACCGTTTGAGACATTTGATCAGCACTCAGTTTTCAGCACAACTGCAAATTCTCTTCTAATAACCTCATTGTCAAAAATATACAAAAAATTCAAGATCCACAACATTGAATTGTGAGCAAGAAGACTTACAGGGGAAATAAAAGACATTCTGAACATTTCCCTAGCATTGATTTCACAGTAACCCACAGAACAGAATCAGATGGACACTTATTGTCTGTGAACGTGCCTCGACATTCAGCAAAATGAAATAGTCCAGTTCACCTCTAAGCTTGACGACCTCCACTGAGACACATTAACCCTCCTTCTTTTGGGGCTAAATGTGGAGACTAGGCTTCATTCCTCTGTTTCTCTGTTACTAAAGATGCCTAATAACCTGAAGCCTGCCTCCATTCTCTAATTAATGAGTGGGACACAGCGAGGCGTGAATGTGGCACACCATTGAGCTCAAGCACCTTGCCCAGGTGCTGCCATGACGTTCAGGCTATGGTTATAAATAGGCTGTTAGAAAGCTGACTATATTTTAACCTACTTTGCAATACCAACAACTGTGTTTTGGGGTAATTGAATTGAAGTTTGCACCCTGTAAAACAAAATAAGTAGGGATGTAACGATACATTCTAGTCATGATTTGATATGTATGATGATACTGAACTCCAGATGTTGTTATCTCAATATGCTATAAAAAAAGTTTAATATTATTATTTCTCAAATATATGTTAAAAACAATAATATTATAAGAATATCTACACCTACTGATGGTTAAAATGCTGCATTCTGTATGGATTGTGCTGGTGGACTTTGAAAAGACTTTAAATTAGTCTCGGCCTTCAATGCATAGGAAAGACATATCAAAATATAACCATTCATAATTCTGAAGATGAATTAATTATGCTAGAGACACATATGCTTGCACTCTGTCATGGTCTACATAAATAGATCACTTTCAGTGGAAAAATCTATCATTATCAGATTCTTTATAGATTCTTCTAGTCTTGCATTATATTCAACATTGTCGGCTCCTGATGTCGCAATAAACTAATCTTTATTCACATGACATTTACATTATTTACAAGTCATAGGTGACTTTTGCAGCCACAAAACTTCATTATGGAAAAAAGTACATGAAGATGGGATTGACTTTTCCTTGGATGAAATATACCATAAAAACATAGCGCTGACTCTTGGGAAAAAAAACAAGATCAAAATCGCTAATCATATGGTCACAATGTATTGTTACACCCCTTTTAATAAGTCATGTCAGCATATTTTAGATCATTTAGCTTTAAACTGAAATCAGTCAACCATGTTTTAATGTAAAGCAGTTAATATGACTTAATGTAATATAAGTTGAAATGACTTAAACATTTAGGGCAACCACAAATATGTTTGCAGTGGATAGTCAATCTGTAAAGAGCTGAACATTTCAAACATATTTTTCAAGTTATCTCTAAAATAATTAATTGTGAGATCCAAAAAAATAATATTTTGAGTGTTCCTGTTTTAAAGACTATATATTTAATTAGATTATTAATTGTATATGGATCAGAGACAAATGACGCTTGTAAAATTAGTTGATTCATTCATTTATGTTCGGCTTAGTCTCTATTTCAGAGCAGAATGAACCAATTATTCTGGCACGTTTTATGCAGTGAATGCCCTTCCAGCCGCAACCCAGTACTGGGAAACACCCATACACGCTCTTTCACACACACTTACAGTATACACTACGGACAATTTAGTTTATTCAATTAACCTATACCATATGTCTTTGGACTGGGGGAAACCGGAGGAAACCCACACGGACACATGGAGAACATGGAAACTCCACAAAGAAATGCCAATTGGCTCAGCCGGGAATTGAACCAGCGACCTACTTGCTGTGAGGCAACAGTGCTAAATACTGAGCCACTGTGCCGCCCTGCTTGTAAAATAGTTTTTTTGAGAAACAATGCTTTAGAGACAAAGCTTTACTAACAAATGTAACAAAAAAAGTGTACAAAATATTATCAGGCATATTTAGAACAATAAAATATTTGATGACATATTATGATTATTGTTTTATCAATGCAACACTAATCAACTAATTTATTGATTTTCCTTCGACTTAGTCCCCCATTTATCAGGGGTCGCCACTGTGAAATGAACCGGCAACTATTCCAGCATATGTTTTACGCAGCGGATGCACTTCCAGCCGCAACCCAGTACTGGGAAACACCCATACACTCTAACACACACTCATACATATGGTCAATTTTGTTTACCCAAATCACCTATACTGCATGTCTTAGGACTGTGGGGGAAACCGGAGCATCATTTCACCCATACCTGTATATTAACATATTTATTTAAGTCTAAAATCGGTATTTTTAGTATAATTTAGCATAATTTAGTATGCTTTGTGTATGATTAAAAAAAGCATTTTATTTGATGAAGACATCAGTGTTTTTTGTCTTTGACCCATATGCATAATTTAGTTGGTGTAAAATAGTTTTATTAAGATTAATATTTGTATGTTGGTTTCCATGCCAGATTTTTTTTCGTGTGTGTTTTGACCATAGTCTGTCTCAAACACAGTAAATTACATCTGATGTTGTTGTATATCGGCCCTTTAAGTTATGTAGTTTGCAGTATGTCTCACCAATATAATCATACAGACAAAAAATTATAAAAACAGAGTTTAGCAATATCATAAGCAGCAGCACTTGACTTATTACTTAACCTTATCAAAAAAGTATGCATGCACTGTTTATTATAAAGACAGAGATATAAGGTAAATGTTCAAACATGATCATAAAAATCACTTGCCTTGACTCTAGCATTAGCATGCAATTTAGATGTATTATTATTATTATTATTATTACTATATTTTTTTTAATTTAAGGGATAGTTCACCCAAAAATGGAAATTTAATCTCCCTCAAGTGGTTATGGATCTAGATATGTTAAAGAAAGCCGGAAACATGTAACCCTGCACTTCTACAGTAGAAAAAACAAATACTATGGAAGCTAATGGTTACAAGTTTACAGCTTTATTCAAAATAACTCTCTTTTGAGTTTAACAGAGAACAGAAAAAGGCACTTTTGGGTGAACTATGCCTTTAAAAATGCAAAATTGGTCTGATTTAAACTTGTTTTGGAGGTTCCACTGAGCGCATGCTGGCTGCTTTAAGCCTGTGGATTGTTTCAGATGTGAGGGGGGAAAATCTGGATCGTCATGAGGAATTTACCTGCTGCTTACGGGTCGGCCAGGACACTCTTGAAAACGAGATGAGCTCATCTCAAGAGGGGCTCCTGGTCAAATAATTTTTAAATAAAGATAGATATACATCAATTGCACAACATCTGGTTAATGCATGGCAACTTTTGTTGTCTTTTGTTTGTCAAATTCTTTTGCTTAGGACGAGACAAGCATTTGCAGTCCAAAAAACAGAACATGGAGCACCAATCATGTCACGGTCCGTATTTTTCCCTTGTATGAGACAAGACCCCTTGTTTTAGTTGGAATAATGTCAAATTAAAAGCAATCTGGCAACTTGCGGTGGCGAATCGAGTACAAGCCTGTTCTCCACATGAAAGGACAAATGCACGTCTTGGCTTTGTTTACACCCCCATCTCACAATCGACTGAGACTGGTGTAAATAAAATCATAGTTTTATAGATTTTAGAAGGCATAATGCATGCTGCCGTTTTGGGGTTTTATGTAATCGAATTAGATTTTTTTGGGCCTGATTAGATAGATTTTTATTTGTTTATCGATTGGTTGTGACGTGCATGTCACAATGGTGTGGGCATATTGATTCAATCCAATCCAAACGTTTAGTGCAAGGCAAGTCAATAGTAACATGCCAGAATTTAGCAAACAGACTGTCAAATAAAAGAAGTGAACTAAAAGAAAAGTTCAAAAAAGAATAATATTAGGGCCCTATGATGTTTATGGAATTTAGTTGTAAAAATGGAATTTGCCACATTTTGGATGAATAAATCTTTAGTCATCAAATCATGATGTGGACTAGCGTCTGTGAATATTCAACTGCTGAAAGTCAGTGTGAATGCATCTAGACTACTTGAAGCAATTATGACAGAAATATATCACCTTTGTCCATTAAAATGTACTGCTTCCCATAATAATAATGACAATATTTACTTAAGGAGCAATTTCACAGCTGTTTTACATGTAATTTAATTGTATTTATTTTTATTTTCGTAATTACAATTTAATTTGACTTAATTTTAACATGAATTCAACAGAATTTAAGAAAGAAAAAAAAACAAGTAAAACTTATTTTAATTAGTTGTTGAAAATTAAAATGTCTGTTAAATTTGTAATAAAGGGTTGGTTCTTGCTAAAACGTTTCATGTAAATGTACTAGGGATGCACCAAATTGAAATTTCTTGGCCAACGGCAACTGGCTGAGAACTGAAACTGAAAAATGCCTCTTAATACTTCTTTATTATTTTATTAAACCGTATGAAGTAAGTTTGTAACACTTTAAATTGAACTCTTAACTTACTATGAATAAAATACTGATACAAAACAAGTCAATTTAATAACCACATTTTATAGACAATGAACAAATTGAGAGGCATTATTTTATCAATGTTGTATGACACGAACACTATTACAAACAGCAAGAACAAGTATACTGTATGTAACTGTCCTGTAGGCATTCCGGTTATCATGTGCAATTCATAACACAGTGCTTTCCGTGTCCGGTGTGAAAGCCACTTCAGACAGTGCAGTGACTATGGCTGGAGGGAGATTAAAACCAGCGCGCTGAACACTGCCGGGCACTGCGTGAGACAGCAAAACCATTTTTTTGGCTCATTTTCAGACTTTTTTTTCAACCCAGGTTCATTAGAAATATGTGCCAAGGACTACTTTTTTAAAAACAGAAAAATATGTACCCCGGACTAAGTGTGCTTGCAGTTTTCATTTTTACAAATCCACTAGAGGCCGCCGTGTACTTTTTTGAAAATCTCAAATATATTAATACACATTACTCAAATACGTTCTCTCAAACGTGTCATTACTCACAAATCCACCAGAAGCCGATGTGTACATTTTTAATAAACTCAAACACATTACTATACGTTACTCAAATACGTTATCTCAAATGTGCCATATTTCACAAATCCACTAGAGGCCGTCGTCTATACTTTTGACGTTCTCAAATACATTACTATACGTTATTCAAAAACATTTTCTCAAATGTGAGACCAGAGGCCGCTGTTTACATTACATCTATCCGTCTCAATGTCCTACTTGCACGTCTATGAGAAAAGTCATTTGCCTGATCTTCATGCCATATATATTAGCTTGATATATTCCCCTAAATCCAACTGAAAGTGTTTCAAAGGCAATCTAGAAGAGAAAAACCACCAAGGACACATCCATCTACCATGACCACCTCCCACATTTTTTGTTTTTAGGTTTCATTTTACCTGGTTTTTGGAACCGTCTTGTGCTAAACACGAACCTCGGTCTCACTTCACTCTGCTCTCCAAGTCTGATGCTGTTTGCCGTAGTGTTTGTTTTACACACAAAATGCACCCTTATGAACCCATGTGCACACATTTCTCGGTTCTCAAAATTGTAGCCTGGGCACATTTTCCCAATGATTTCCCAATGCATGTTTTTCTTTCATTCAAAAACGAACAAGCAAAAAAAAAAAAATAATTGTGCATCCCTAAAATTAATCTAGAGTCTAAAAAAATTAGGATTGAAATAAAGAAATGCCAAATTTATTCATAGGGCCCTACTGTGTCTAAAATTACTTTAAAAAAAAAGTATAGGTCTGGATGCAGGCAAGCTGGTACTAAATTTAATTCTCAATGATGGTGTAATGGAATTTAAAAAGGGATCTGTTTTATATTTCTTGCATTGTGCATGCACTCAGGTTGTGGAAGTGTGCAGGGCTTCATGCTATATTTGACATCATAACATTTGCTTAAAAGATCAATTATTTAAATAATTTAAATACAATTACTTTAACACTTTAAAATAAAGACAATTTAAAACAAACAAAAAATTAAAACAAAATTCTGAAAAAATTAAATGGACGTAAACAAATTTGGAAAATAATGAAACTGATTCATAGGGCCCTAATATGTCTGAATATAAAACGTTTTATTATTATTACTCAAATATACTGTAGGTCTTGATGCAGGCAAGCAGGTACTAAATTGTATCGATCCCAATGAAAGTATAATGGAACATAAAAAGGGATCTGTTTCAAATATGTCTTGCATGGTGTGCATGCACTCAGGTTGTGGAAATATGCAGGGCTTCATGCTATATCAGTGTACATCATAACCATTTCATATGCTTAAAGGAGAAACATTTACTTTGCGTTTTCGGGTCACATCTTAAATTATCTTCCGGTTTTATCTTATGAACTGCAAAAAATCCAAAAGTGCAAAAGAGAAAAAACAAGACAACTTTTATATTGACACCGTAAAAAGCCCCAAAACATAGCAGTTAATTAACAGTTTAACGAATAATGCGATTCACTGATGCTTATTTACGCTTTGGAGTTGCATTATGGGATTTTGATCTCGTTTTTGACGACTTTTAATATTGAAAATTGAACTCTACTACTTTAACTCTCATTTTTAGTAGTGTCAAAACAATGTACATTATAAGAATTGTAATTATGGCAGCTTATTACCGGGTTTTTTTTTTACTATAATTTACTTTATAATTAAACATACATATATCTATATTATAATTATATATTTTTCAACATCAAAGGTGTTCAGAGGAGAGATCAAAGGTCCCAAAATGCAACTTATGTATCACAAAATTAAGGAAACTGTTAATTAACACATGGATGAACTGTATAATTCATATAAACCCCTATTAAAATACTGTATGTATTTTATTTAGAGCAGTGCTTTGATGTGACCACTGAATTTAAGATGCACTTGTGCTTCACTTCAAAATCCTGTCTGTCTCGAACTAACCAGTGTTCCTGAACTAAAGATTCATGGAAATGTCATGTGAAAAGTAACAAGGCTCATGCTTTATACCAATATTTCAACCAGAGAGTAGTTCAAAAAAAGTGGCAACAAACCCACTGAATGTTGCGGAACATCTGACCGATGCTCCACGAATGTTCAGAATGCATTACAGCTCACATTTGAATTACACACAATTCAAATTGAAGATGATGGTGGCCTGTGTTTCAGCTACAGTATATCACAGAACCTGATGGGGCTTAAGACAGCTGGAATAAAATCCCTTTTTTATTTTCCATTGTTTATTTGAAACAGCTTGAAAGAGAAATCCTTCTTTTCAGCATTTCTCTGACGAAACTGGGAGTGATGATGGATTGAGTTTAGAGTGGGAATGATAAAGAAGTAGCCTACTGGTTTAAATAAAAAAGGATACACTGAGACTAGTCTCGAGGTTAATAATGCCTATATTTAGTCTTACAGTAAATAACGCTAATTTTAGTTTTAGTCTTCAATACAAAAGTATTACAAAACATGAAATGGGTGTTGCTAACATTCTTCAATTTAAATGTTATAATATAATATGTAAAATTTATGAATCCTGATATAATTCATGTAGATTTAGTATAAATTAACTACCAAAAAGAAACAAAAATTGAACAAACACACATTTGTTTGACACGTTTAGTGAAAGGAAGTGTTTAGATACATTTGGTAACACTTTACAATAAGGTGCATTTTTTATATTAGTTTATGCATTGGGTGTCAGGAACAGCTTTTTATTATTCAGCATTAATTATTATTGATTTATTAACATGGTATTGTTCAGATGATGTTGTATACACTACACATTAAATAATATAATATTAAAAAAAACTAAATTGTAATAATTCAATGTAGTATTACATACAGTTGAAAACTGTAAAAAAATCGCTGTTTGCATGGTCGCCTCTTAATAGTCTTAATCATATTAAAATTGGATTATTGGTGTCTATATAAAAGTTTGGGCACCCCTGCTATTAATAAAACCCCACAATGACAAAGTGAAAGACGTTAGTTTGAAATTGTTCTATGAATACTTTCCAAATGTAATAGTATGTACTGTACAAATTAAACATGATTTAACAAATCTTGAATATGTCCTATGTTCATTTTGTTAACAAAAAAGAGAGATTTTTTTAAAAATAATTATATACCGTGGATATATTTTTAAAACACTTTTACAAAAGCAAAGCAGCAAAATTACTAAAACTTTTTCAAATCTAAAATAGAATCTAAAAGTAAAAGACTACAAGAATTACTCTTTAATAATAAAAAAAAATTCATGACACTTAATGCACTAAAAACTAATTAAAAAAAGTGTCCTTATTATAAAGTCAGCCAAAGCATGCTATAAATTAAATCAAAGACTGTTACAATAGTGATTAATTATTATTATGATGATTTCTGTGCTTTGAGGGGAAAAATAAGTAAAGAAACAGAAGCCTTTTGAAATAAGCAGGGGCTCCGCTAACATGTGAAGAACTGCTCCTGACAGCTAATCATTGAAGCCCTTGCCCTTCAGTGCAGCAGTAGGGGTTGCTCTGCTGCTGCCTGGGTCAAGGGACAAGACGGGACGGGGTGCTGCTCATACCCAGGTGTGCGGGTGGGGGAGTGGAGCGGAGGCTCATGCTGGTGAGGGTTTGCCTCCGTCCACCCTCCATGCGTCCGTTTGGGGATGACATTGAACCAAAGCCAGCAGGGCGAGCGGCCCCGGGCACGCACGACTACATGCTTACTGACAGACCACTCACTTCAATTACATTTAGCTGACTTCTCACAGTTTGTCATGGCTTTAATCCATACCAGACGTTTGGAGAAAGAAAGAAAAGAAGAAGAAGAAGAAGAAGAAGAAGAAGAAGAAGAAGAAGAAGAGAAGAAAAAGGTAGCGTATACAGGCATGGTCAAAATTATTGGCACCCTTGGTAAATTTGAGCGCTCTGAAAAATTTATTATTATATTGTTTATTTATTTATTTTTGTTCAAAAAACTATAATGAAAGTTTATTTTTTCTCCAAAATACGTTGACCAAATTTATTGGCACCTTTTTAGTCAATGCTTTTTGCAGCCTTCATTCGCCCAGTAACAGCTAAAATGGTTGATGTGATTGGAGGAAACCAAAAAAAGAGGCGCACACACACTTGGACCACTTGAACACACACAAAATTCATATCTTCAGCTCTACTTTGTGGTAGTTGAGGTGCTATTTAGCGCTGATAAATGATTTTTTTGGCACGTAATCATAGGAGAACCAATTTACTGTAAGTGCTGTATTGGTTCTTTAGTTCTTTAGGGTGATTAAAAATATACAGTAGGTGCTACGTAGCACTTCAAATGGTTGCCCTATGATTATAAGCCAAATAAATGTTTGTAAAGAAAAATAAATTTGGCTCAATTATTTTTTAGAGCAGTGTTTCTCAACCACGTTCCTGGAGGACCATCAGCTCTGCACATTTTCCAAGGCTGTTTCTCAATATTCGTTCTTCAACGTTCTTGCGTACTTGTGTTCTCGTGTAACGTCATCATCAATCGTCAAACTTCAGTTCCAAAACTCAAGAAGACAAGAATGGAAGACGCGTGTAAGTTCCCAGATGGGTTCTTGATATCAAGGATGCATCGATGCACACTTGAGCACAAAACTCACTCGAGAAGTCCCAGAAGTCATTGCTGCTGATTAAAGAAGGTTGGAAGCGCAGTATTTTATATAGATTTGTCAATGAAGTTCAGACTTATAACTTATTTATCCCAGGAGTTTCCTGGAATGAGATAATAAAAGTAAACATTCATTCTTCTGAGGTAACTTGATAAGAATTGTCTCTACAAGAACACTAGTCTGTTCTCTGTGTTCTTGGCATTGAGAAACAGCCCATGTATCCTGGACACCTCATTCAGATCATCAGCTCATTAGCAGAGACTAAAAGATCTGTAATGTATGTGACAGACAAAGAAGACATCCAAAACATGCAGTGTTGGTGGTCCTCCAGGAATGTGGTTGAGAAACACTGTTTTTCAGCATGTAAACAATTTTTTTTACGTTGGTTTCTCCAGATCCTTCAGGTTCTTTGGTCTTCATTGGTGTTCTTTACACTTCGGTTCAGCCATTTTCTATAGAGTTCTTGACCCCAAGAATCTGTCAGTTTCTAAATTCTGATATTCTCCTTTGAAAATGTTTTTTTTTTTACTCAAATTGTCACACTGTTCATCTAGACAATACAAACACACCTCTTTTAGTTAGATTCACAGCATCTTTATTTGATTGGAACTTCTTAATCTTTAATCTTGGAAATGGACATTTTCAAAGCTTTACCTATTTTCTTACAGCCATTTTTAAGCTAAATAATGACTCTTTGCTTTTACTGATTATGGAGATGAAGAATAGCAAAATTTGGTCTTTGAGATTCATATTTATAGTCATTTGAAACATTGCTATGACTAGGCCCACACGAAATCTGTGCGCGCAGATTTCTGCAGATTTTTAGCCCATCATTGATTCTGTTTATTTAGTTGTGTAAAAGTGTATAAATTTAAATTTATTCAGTTTTTAATTTAATTCAGTATTATTATTGACTAATATGAAAAGGTTCATATGAATTATAAACAATTTACAAGTTTGTAAAATAATATTTTCTGTATTTTAGTAGATATAATATTTGAGAGACTTGCTTTGTTTGCAAAATAAAGTGTATGTAATTGGATTTGCATTGTAAACATTACATAAAAGTTATTTTTTATTTCATATATTAAGTTTTTAGTTATGATACTTCCAAAATCATTCCGTATAAATTTACAGATTTTTAACAAAATTCTTTGCAGAAATAGCAAAAAATGTCCAGAAATGTTGCATGGCCTTGAAAGGAATCTTTCTAAAAAAATAAATAAAATAAAAAATAGAAATAAACCTATTTTACTTAAAATAATTTTTTGAGGTGCCAATAATTTTGCCCAATGTGTAATGCAGAAAAAAAACTTACTTTACTTAAAGTTCTGCCTAAAAAGTGACAAAAAGTGAGTAAACCTTCCTTAAAGGTGACAGGTTGACTTAATGTTATAAACCTCTTGTAACTTGGAACTGTTAAGTTGACTGAACTTAATTTTATTAAAGTTTATTTACTTCATAATTTGTTACATTTTTACTCAATTTTTTTAAAGTAAAGTCAACTAATCACTTTGAGAGCAACAGGTTTACTCACTTAGTAAAAGTAGTCAACTAACCGCATTTTACAATGCATCCATCAACTTATGTTTCAGTGATTTTATTTTTTAAATGAAAGATAAAAAGGAAAAACAAAGCAGATTTTTTTTCACAGCAATCTTTGTTTAGATTTACCAAGGGTGCCAATGGTTTTGACCATGACTGTATACACTTCATGCAACACAATGGTAAATGATTGCGGTGCGGTGAAGGAAAGGACAAATATGCAACAAACACACATGAAGTTCAGGCATTAGATTGACATAATAGGCGGGGGACGGGGTTCTGGTCTTACCGATGCGGTCCAAGCGGTCAATAGCCACAGTCTCGAAAGCACGGCGCATCATGGGATACTCCTCCAGGACTTCATTGAAATGGTCAACAGATAGAGAGAAAAGCCGGCAGTAGGTGTCCGCACGGACGCTAGCTGTACGGCGTCCTTTCGTCAGCAGACAGATCTCTGTGAGAAACAGATGAATGAAACGCATATTATTATTATTAATATTTTATACAACATAAATTACTCGCTGGACAACGCAGAAATATAAGCACATTAGCATAACATGAGAATGAGTATACACATGGCGATTTAATATTTGACAGATTTTCATACACATTAGATACTTTGAAAGCCGTACAATGTCCTTTCGTCAGCTGACGGATCTCTGTGAGAAACAGATGAATGAAACCTATATTGTTTTATACAAGGGAGGTCACTCGCTGGACAAGGATAAATTATTAGCACATTAGCATAGCATGAACATTTACATGATGATTTAATTTTCAACAGATACACTTTTCATACACATTAGATACTTTGAGAGCTGTACGAAGTCCTTTCGTCAGTAGACAGATTTCTGTGAGAAACCAATGAATGAAACATTACTATGTTTTATATAAGGGAGGTCAGGCGCTGGACAAAAGATTAGCACATTAGCATAGCATGAGAATGAGAATTCACATGACGATTTAATGTGTGACAGATGCACTTTTTTATACACGTTAGATACTCTGTGAATATAACAATAATAAGAGTACCATTCCTTAATGGTATTGTCAACACTTTTCATGTTTAGGTCATGTGGCTAATGTTTTTAGCATTTAGCTTGTATTGAAGCTCTGATGCTGGTCATATGATAAGGAATGAAGTGAGTGCTAAAAGTACCAAGAAAAATTATAAGTACTACTACTACTAAACTGAAAAAAATTATTCAAATATGAATCCCTGGATTTACTCAATTTCTTTACGTTAAGAGTTTGTAAGCAATTTATTTGGGCTGAATTTAAATAAACATATTAAGTTGAACATTACTAAACTTAATTTGTTTGTTTAAATTCAACACAACCCTGCTGAAAAATCCACCTTAAACCAGCCTAGGCTGGTTGGCTGGTTTTAGCTGGTCGACCAGGCTGGTTTTAGAGGGGTTTTGGCCACTTCCAGGCTGGTTTCCAGTCATTTCCAGCCTGGTTTAAGCTGGACATAGCTGGTTTTGGCTGGGCTCCCAGCCTGCTAGGCTGGTCAAGCTGGTTTTAGCTGGTCATCTCCCAGCCTAACCAGCTAAGACCAGGCTGGAAATAGCTGAAAACCAGCCTGGAAGTGGCCAAAACCCCTCTAAAACCAGCCTGGTCGACCAGCTAAAACCAGCCAACCAGCCTAGGCTGGTTGAAGGTGGATTTTTTTAGCAGGGAAACAAATTGTTTGCAACAGTTCTGCATGCAACACTTTTTTCTGTGTACTACTACAGTTATTATTATTATTATTATTATTATTATTATTATTATTATTATTGTTATTATTATTATTGTTATTGTTATTGTTATTGTTATTATTATGACATATTTTAGATAAGCTTTTTCCAGTTAGTACATTCTAATGCTATTTAGAGCTTTGTATAACAGACCTACATAACTAAACTGCACCTGATCAGTGATTTGGAATTGAACTTTTCTCACTGAATACTCTCAGAGACACCAAGCGATTTATAATGAACCATGCTGTCAATATGGAGTCGTCACTGACAGAGTAATCTTGTTCACAATTTAGCCTAATCTGTCCTGAGGGGGGAAAAATGGCCCTGTCGTTCACCTTCAGAAACTTCTATATGTAATTTCTCCTAGCTAGATCTGGAGTAAATAGCATACGGCTACTGATCGTGGAATACATTTAGTGTAAATGCAGGACTGCTCATTCTGTGCTACGAAAATGACAGATTTTAAGCATTATGCACAGAGTCTACAGATGATACCCTTGACATTTTGTCCTGCTGTGGAAAAAGTGTGTGTAGCCTGCGGGACACGTGAACAACACTCTCCAGCTGGGATTGGGAACAAGGTGTTAGAGGATTTTAATAGGAAAGAGCCGTCACTTTTTGCGTCATGTGGTGCAGTGTAACGGTGAGGATGGCAAAAGTACTTTGCACTTGCCTTTCTGTTTCTAATTGCTTCATTAGCTGTAAATGTCACTGTAATGTTCATTTTCACAGCCCAATAACAGTCAGGAGAGATGGAGAGAATTCGAAAGCAACAAGATGATGTGTCATGAAATTTCAGATTCTGCTCGTAATTGTCATATTATTAATTATGCTCCAATCTTGAAGAAATAACAAAACGGGAGGGTGGCAGGAGATCAGGAGATGGGTCTGAAATACAGGAGACTCACAAGAAAAACAAGTGTTGGCAGGAATGCTTTAGCTGTAGTTATTATAAATCATTTTATCTAGATATTTAAGTGAAGTTTCACAAAATAATTTCGGGAGGAGCATGTGATTTGATTGATCGCGGCTGGTCTCTTATTTGTAATCATTAATAAGCCAATCTGATCATTCCATCTTACTATAAATAGCCCGAATAGCATTACTCCCTCATCTTCATTTTTTGAAGAATCACCCCATCCACCTCATCTCCTCCTTTCCTCCTTTACCAGGGGGAGATCCCGAGAACTTCCTGATCCCATACTCCCTCACATGCTTATTGATCAGGCGGGAGCCCTGGCCTCAATTATCTCCAAGCTCAGACCTCTCTCCCGGGACAGCATGCCATACCTGCTATTGTTATCAAGCAATATCTAAGTGTGATCTCTTAAATTATATCTAGACCATTAATTATAGATCATAAGATCAAAGATCACGAACTTTACAGAATTCAACTTCATGGAAGTATGAAATGAAGGTCAATATTTGGCAAATTTGTAAGTACAGTACATTACTTGGTGCATCTCTTGTCTCTGTTAATGCTCTGTTTGCACCCTTACTACTATAAAATTACTTGCAGTTTGCATGCAAGTTCACAGCAGAGATTAACCGAAATACAACAGAAAAAAAGGATTTTTGGCTGGTCGATCGGTACATCTCATACTATGAATGTTTGTGGCGGACTGCCAACAGTGGACGAGTGCCTGGATGAGTTAGCGGCTAAACTAGCGAATGTGTGAAGGTGTTTCTCTTTCACCCTTGCGAAAGGGTGTCCAATCAGCGCTGAGCTGCTCTCAGCTTCTGCAAATGGACATGACTCTTGACCTCAGAGTCCTGGAAGTCCGTCAATTTGGCTCGAGTCCCAGCTGTGAGCTTACAAACGAGGCTTGCCTGATTTATTGTGATCAAGCGCATCACCCTAACCGACCCTCACCTCACGGCACGCTGCCAGAACTACACTTTTAACTACTTCATGTGTGTTAAAATACAAAAAATAGATTTTTTTAGCTGAAATATATTTGTTGATGATAATAATAATAATAATAATAATAATAATAATAATAATAATAATAATAATATTTATGTATTATAATATTATAAAATATTGTTGGTTTTTGTGTTTGCAGTTTTAATATAACATAAATGCATACCTGCATTTTTATAATCATAGTAAAATATTAGTAACAATATAAAATTGTTTATATTTTTTATTTAATACTAACAGTAAATTATTTGAACATAATCAGAATCATTTTATTTGTAATAATAATAATAATAATAATAATAATAATAATAAAGAATAATAATAATAATAATAATAATATCATTTTAGGTTATAATTATCAGTATTAAAAAAGCTTTGCTAATTGCTAATTTGCTATTCTTCTTGTATTATTATTATTATTATTATTATTATTACTATTATTATTATTATTATTATTATTATTATTATTGTGTATTTTAAAATAATATTATTAATAATAAATACATTCATTTAATTGTATAATGTTTTGTAAATAATACAATTAGTTGTATTTTTATAATCATACTAAAAGTAGTAACAATATTTATATTTTTATTATTTTGGATTTATTCGTTCTATCAGTAAATTATTTGAACATACTCTGAATTGTTATATTCATAATAAATATAATATGTTTGTTTATTATAATTATTATTTTCAGTACTAAAAATGCTTTGCTAATTGTATTTTTTTTTCATATGTATGTATTCTTAATTTTCTTTGTAATATTATTATTTTACTGTATTCTAATTACAATTTTGGGGAATGCAGTAATGTAACAAATTACATTTCAAATTTGTGTAATTTAATTACAGTTACTAAAATCAATGTAATTGCATTACTTTGGTTACAAATATAATTTTTAGAAGAAAAACTTGCTTCTTTTACTTCATGCTTTCTGCTGCAACGTCAGTTAATATGCATGCACTTTTAAATTGCTGGAAAACGTGAGCTGAAATAGTGATAGATGCAGACGAGCATGTTTGCTTTTTCGAGTGGAAATACAGACATCACTTTGATTTCATTGAGCTTAATAACAAAAATATCACTGTGAAATGCAGTCCAGTCTCTAAAGAACTTTCCACTGCTTGACCAGCAACTTGAACAGAAAGCATTCTATGACAATCCTCGGTACCCAAAAAAGTATCAACTCACCCTAAACAGGCTAAATTGGATTATCGTGCAGAATCTGGAGAAAAGGTATCCTCTGAATGTGAAGCGTAGCTGCTGATAGAGCTGTTCATACAGTATATTGCACCTTTTGCAGGTGTAAGTTCATTATTTCCAATGGAGGAGTAAATGATGAGAGAATTTTAAGTTTCTATTTCAACTATCTCTTTAAATTTTAAAGGTCCGTACTGGCCCAATACCACCATAAGTGGTTCCGTTCTCTCATCAGTTGGAATAGAATAACTTTTGCATAGATTGTGATTGAGACATTTTTATTTTTTCCTATGATTACTGATGTGCAGGAACCACAAAAATTAATTACAGCAACCTACAGAACCTATAAGGTACACTTTAAGACTTTAAGAGGTTAAGTCTTTTGAATATGTCTAGCTGCTGTGATCAACCCATAGTAGCGTTCCTCAGTGAATATTAACTTACTGAAAAAGCTGCAGTTTATTTTGTATTTCTTTAGGTTTTATATGTTAAAAAGCAACTTTAATGTAAAGTAATCAGTAATCTGATTACTTTTTACATTAATTAATTTGTATTGTAATTACAATTTTCCAAAAGTAGTCAGTAATTTGTAATCTATTACTTTTTCAAACTAACTTACCCAACACTGGTTATTAAAAATGTTATAGCATTTTTAATACTAATAATAATAGTAATTATTTTTATATATGTATTATTATTATTATTATTATTATTATTATTAGTAAGTGAATATAAGTGAATATTTTTTTAATATAAATTTTATTTACAAATATCAGCGTTATTCAGACACCGGCCTCCCTGTTTTTTTATTAATTATTATTATTTTTATTTCACCATTGGTAGAGGTCAGTGAAAATCCTACTGCATCTACGTTTAAATGCCTATAAATACAAGTGTAAATTAGCTTGTCCTACATTACGTGCTTTTATATGATCTCCATTGAATTTAGGAGCAAGGTCAGTGTGCGTTGAATTCGTATCAGAGCGCAGTGAGGAGGAAGAGATTTTCTGACACTGCCAGCAGCTTCGACACACGTTCGCCCCCGTGTACAAACGCACACACGCCAGCAGCACTTCTGCCACAGGCCAAAATACCACCAGCAGATGGTTTTTCCACTGGAGCAGGTGGCTGGCATCACAGTGTGCCCGTGCTAGAGCAGGCACAACCTTCATGAATCGTGAGGGGGGAAAAAACATTTCAGGTTTTATTCCTACATTTGAACAGCTTAGGTAACATTAGATAACATGTCACCAAGGTCGCAAGTGACATAATCTGTGAATTATAAAACACTGTGTGGCTGTACTCGACTCTGAGTTGGTCTTTTGTGCTTGATTTCCGTACAACATGATGTTCTGTACTTCCAACTGCATTGTTTTGCCTTACAGGGATAATTCACGCAAAAAAATGAAAGTACTCTACATTTACTCAGACTCAGTGGTCCCAAACAGATTTTTTTTTAACACAAAGAACACAAAAGAATTAACAGTCAAAAATATTGTCGTTTGTCAAACTAACCTCCAAAGTAGGATCCGTCAGTGAGTTTGAGCTCTTTGTTGAATTTGGTAATGACACTGGCCACTCCGTGCTGTATGAAGTACATCTTTTTCCCCACGGTTCCCTCACGAATAATGTAATCGTTGGGCTGGAAGACCTCAAACTTCAGTTTGCTCAACATTCCTGTCACAAAGTTTGGGTCCGCGTTCGCAAACAGAGGCATCGTGGCCACCAGCTTACGGCAATTGAAGTTCACAATTTCCTGAGGAAAAATAAACAAACAAGAAACATTAATTTAGTAGTTTTAAAATGCATTCCAGGCCATGTATAGAGAGTGTTGAAGTCAAAATTATTAGCCCTCATGTGCATTTTTTTTCTTTTTCATATATTTTCAAATGATGATTTGGGAAATTTTCACAGTATTTCCTATAATATTTTTTCTTCTGGGGAAAGTCTCACTTATTTTAGTTTGGTTGGAATAACAACAGTTTTTTTTTTAAACAAGTTTAGGGTCAACATTATTAGGCCCCTTAAAATAAAAAAATTAAACGTTTTTATTTATTTATTTTTTTTCACCAAAAACTTTGTTGAAAACATTTTTCTTCAAACAGTACTTGACAAATGTTTTTAAAATATATTTAATTAAAAAGAAAATATTATTTATTAATTATTATTTTTTAAATCTAAAAAAGTTAACACAATTAAAGAACACAATTTACTATTTTTTTATTTTACTTATTTATTTTATTCAATTAGTTACATTTTTTACATTTTATAATTACATTAAAAATAACAATAATAAAATAGAAATAAAATAATTCCATTATATAACATTTGTTTTGATTGTCATCAGTATTCTCTCTGCTGGAGATTACTTCTGAAGTTTTTAATGAACTACAACTCCCAGAACACTTTGCACCCATCAACCCCTGTAACAGCTGACAGTAATCCAGACATTCACACAGAGACACAGCTGTAGCTCATTTTCACTGATTACTTGGCCTATATATATACACCTAACTTTCACATCCACATTGCCGAGTCTTGTTTCTTTAATGAACATTACGAAGCGATTTTCTTTTTAGTTCAGCGTTTTGATTCTTTGCTGACTAGTTTGACCTTTAACCTGCTTTTTTAAACATGTTTATTTAGTGGTGGGCAAAGCAAGGCTTCATAAAACACTGAAACAGTTAAAGCAAATGTGTACAAGCTTCGAGACGTTTCAAAACCTCAATCTATTCCTACCTAGTGGTCATTTTTATTTATTGTTCTGGTACACCTTCAGCAAAGAAACAGTTAACTTGAGGTATTAAACCCCACGTTTTAGAGTTGAAATTTCAAGTGATTTACTGACAGAGTAGTATGTGGGGATAATCGGTTCGAATCCAGGGAGATGCAGATATAGATGGTTGTTTTTAAATGCTCTGTTCTTGAAACATGTTTTGTTTTAACATTGGTCTGACATCCGAATGAACACTTCGGGAATAAATATGTCTTGTTTTGGTCATAAAACAGTGCTATTATTAAAATACATTATCACAATTTTAGAATATTTGACAAGTCATTTGCAGCACAGTAACTTTAAGCACCTCACCAGTGTGTTTCGAAACACCTTAGTCACATGACCTGTGTGTTTCGAAACACCTTTGTCATGTGACCTGAGTGTTTCAAATCATGCTTCGGTGCATTTTGCACTTTGGGATCTCGACACTGTGTCGAAACGTCAGCCATCCCTATGTTTATTGGATTACCTTTATGCTATTGTTTTGCTCCAGTTTTTTTATTTTTAACCTTTGCCTATTCGACCTGTCCTTTAATGGACTGCATTTGGATCCACATGTCTGTTGTCAGCATCCACTTTGTAACAAAAGATGCATGTAATCAGTGAAAATGAGATACAGCTGTGTCTGTGTGTGAATGTCTAAATTATTTTCAGCTGTTGCAGGGGTGGATGGGTGCAAAGAGTTCTGGGAGTTGTAGTTCATTAAAAATACCATATTTTTAGTAAATAATTATCATTAAAATTAATATTATAATTTTAAATATTTAAAAATCCTAATAGCTGTGTTATTACTATTATTATTATTACTATTATTTTTTTATTATTATTTTTATTATTATTATTATTATTATTATTATTATACTTAAAATCTAAATTACTGTTACAACAATATGGATATCAAACCTTGAAAAATGTTTTTTTTTCCAAACTTTTTTCTTCATGCTCCTCTGCGACAATGTAAAGCCTCTCAAGTCTCTCTCCCTCTGCATTGCGGTGATCTTTTTTTTTTTCTAGTTATTTTCCTGTACATTGAGTGTCGATCTCACTTCAGCCATTAACTGAAGGCCTGATGCGCAATATATTCATTGCTGCTTGTCTGAACGCTGTATTTGTTTGCTGTGAAGATCACATTTAAACTGTGTTTTAAATGGGGAAAAAACGCGTCAGGAAGGTTTTGACCGCAATCTCACAGGAGGAATAATGAGTTTGATGGCCACGTCCAACCCTTTACCTCCACCGGGGAGACAAGCTGGAGACTTTATCTATTTAAAGCTGGTTTGTCACAAGGCGGTGCATGTAAAAATAGCAGCTCTGACCAACTGAGGGACACAGAGAGAGAGAGAGAGAGAAAGAGATAAAGGAAGAGGAGAGATAGAGAGAGGTAAAGGTGTTTTGGGGAGGAAGAAAGAAGCAGTGTTGGCTTTCATTTCGCTGTGTCATAAAAAAAGCTGGGTTCCACAAAAAACATTTGTGTTGGGACAACATTAAGAAATTAAGTTATCTTATTAGTTTTTACAAATTTAAGTGGATTGAACATAGAACAATTAAGCTGTCCCAAAAAACCCTCAATAATTGCGTTGTTTCAGCTCATTTTAAATAAGTAGTTTAAATGAAAATTTAATTTTTTTGAGTGTAGAAGCTCATTTTAATTGTGATGACATGGGTGTTTGATTCTGGGCCATTTTGACACATTTCTTATTGTTGATCATACACCAGCTTCTGTATGAAATCTGTATCCTGATAAAAAAAAAAATCAGCATTTTAGACTGATTTCTGAAGGATCATGTCAACAATGATGCTAATAAATTCATCTTTCAATCACAGGAATAAATTCAAGTTGAAAATATGTTGTGATATGAATATAGTTAGTTAAAATTGTAATATTTTTGTTCCACTATATTACTTTATTTTTTGTCAAATAAATTGGCTTAAGTAGCACCGGAGATATTTTCATCTTAAAAAATAAAATAAAAACAAAATTAAAACAATACTGTAAAGCTTGCAAAATCTCAATAACCAAAACTTGTTTGAGGGTGTATTTGATTATTACATTATACCTCTGTCGATTTTTTTTCTCTCAAATAAATATTTTACAAATTACTATTATTATTATTATTATTATTATTAATTATTATTAATTATTATTAATTATTAATTATTAATTATTAATTATTATTATTATTATTATTAGTAGTAGTAGTAGTAGTAGTAGTACATTTCTTTGAAATCCATTTTTGTATGATTTTTTTGGTCTCACCTAAAAACTATTTATTAAGTGGCCTTAATTACTATGTATAGTATGATGATGTATTATATTATAATACCATTTAATTATTACTATTATTATTATTATTATTTACATTTTCATTCTATAACAATACCATTGCTCTTGCTCTATATCGCATGACTTTAATGTAACAAAATTCTGAAAACATCTTAAATCTACATTATGATGTCAAAAATGTCTATTTAAATCAGCAGTGGTTGTTTTAGGGCTGATACCACCTTTTTGTAGGTCAATATAAAATAAACTACCAATAAACTGACACATTACTTATACAGTAACTCTGCCAGAGTTTACTAGGGCTTAAACAACTGTACATGAAAAAACGAGTGCTTATGAAGCTCTACGATAAGATGTTTCCAGTCATATCTAAATGAAAAGGATTATGCATCCAGACAGAGAGATAATCCTGGATCAGCACTTATTTTCTGAGATACTTGCGTTCGGATGCGCCGGTGGTCGTTTCAGCTGAATATATAACAGTCTCACCTCTTTGAGCGGGTCGTTGAGCTCGTTAAGGATGCTGTCTTCATCAAATATCTTCCCCTGGTAACGATGTTCATAATAATCGTGGATTTTCTGACGCATGTCGGCAGGCAGCTTGTGGAAGGACATGTACTGCTCCACTTGCTTGTACTGTGAGAAAGACAGAAAGAAAGAGTTCATGAGAAACCTGGGGATTAGCTACTGTGTTTTTTTATACACTTATGTTTGCGCGAGATGTGTTTTTATGATATTGCATTAAAAAAAAACACTGAATAGAACCAACATGTGCATAAATAAAAAATAAAAAACACAAATGTGCATATTAAAGATATACACTTTATTGCCATATGAGATATGATATATCAATATGATATACATGTATAGGTTATTTTATATTTAAGATATGCTCACAAACGACCATGGAAACAATATGCATTATATTATATTATATTATATTATATTATATTATATTATATTATATTATATTATATTATATTATATTATATTATATTATTTCATACTTATGATGACCAGTGATCGAGCAGCTGCACAGATCACATAAAACTATAAATCCACCATTATATGGACTACAAGCTCCAGTCATGCACCACACACACCAGTTCCTGATCCTGTTTGATTACACTCACACAGCTGAAGCTGCTTAAAGATTTATTAGTTGGACTATTTATACAACACACAGACACACAGACTTGGCTGAGTATTGTTTAGCTGTTGCTGCCTTTACGTAAGCATTTTCCTTGTTTCCTGTTTATTAAGTTTTTGACTTTGGTGCCTGCCCTAAACCTTTCTCCTGATTTTGGAATATACTCTTGGATCATTTACTAGACTGTTTATGCTGGTTTTCGACCCCTGCCTGTCCACTCTTATAATAAAGCTGCAACCGAACTACTCCTGTATGCATCGCATCCATATGCAACAATTTCATTTTATATTATATTATATTATATTATATTATATTATATTATATTATATTATATTATATTATATTATATTATATTATATTATATTATATCATTTTATTATATATTATCATAATATTATATTTCATAAATATAAAATGTCCTTGCTTTGTTAAACATAATTTGGGAAATGTTAAAAAAAGAAAAAGAAATTCAAAGGGGGACTAATAATTCTGACTTTAACTGTATATTATATTACTTTGTAATCTAAATCTAAAGTCAGATAAATTCTATCAATAATGTTTGTGAATATTTGTTTATTTCTAAGATACTGCTATGTAAAAATGAATATACCTGCAAATTTATACCCAATCTCTAAAAAATAATAAGCTCTTTTCTGCAGGCCTTTGATGAAATTATCACTTTAATTCACGCCTGATTTAGCGATGAGCATTTTAGATGAGTCCTCTGTAAACACATGCAGAAATTGTGCTGGGTCACTGGTGGTGGGCAGGTGGCGCATCACTTCCTGTCTGCCAACTCATCTGATGACATCAGAGTAGGACGCTCTAATGCCAACACCTGCTGCCTGTTACCTTCCTCTGGTTACACACTAATCCAATTACAGGTGAATTCTGTACCTACACAGACTGTCCATTTTGTAGCGTCAAAGGAAATTACAGCCTATATCCATCTGAGGACACTCTAGTTTATATTCATCCACTGACATGCATATCTATAGCAGCTCATTTGCTCTTGCAGCTGGATATATGAACTCTGTTCCAATAAGGGCTGTTGTGTCTGTTCTGTCTCATTTTTTTTTTTACCTTGGAATAAGATGAGATGTGTTTTAGAAACGTTTAAAAAAAAAGATTAAATGTATATTTTCTCGTTTATTAAGGTATGATTATATAATCTATGCCTTATAGTTTTGTTCATAGGCTTTCTTTACTAAGGACTGTTGGCTTAATGCAGGTTTAAAGGGGAAATTAAGCACTCAGTCAATCATATAGAAGAAAACGGCATGTTTTACTATAGATTTTAGACCAAGGGCGCCGCCATCTTGGAATGTCGCTGTGTCTGACGTCATGGGGTTGGTTCCGTTCCGTTCACGCTGAACAGATACAGTGGAAGTAAAGGATTGAACTTGTAGATTGTAAATTCTAAATTATAATTAAATATATATTTTCTTATTTTATAAGATTTGATTATGTAATCTGTCTTCTAGTTTTGTTTTGTCTGTAATAAGAAGCATGTTGATATGTTTTCTGTAACCGTGTGATACAATATTGTTGGTAGCACTTTATTTTACAGTGCAGCACTGTAAAAAATACTAGGTTCCACACAATGGAGTTGTGTTGGGACAACATGAAGGAATTAGGTTAGCTTAGTAGTTTTTACAAATTCAAATTGATTGAACATATAACAATCAAGTTGTCCAAAAAAAAAAAAAAAACCTCAAGGATCGTGCTGTTTCAGCTCATTTTAAATAAGTTGAACAAGCAGCATACATAATTTTTGTAGTGTTGGAGCTAGGCTAATTTCACTGAACGGGGCTATTTGATATGTTTAAGCAGTGGTGGAAAGAGTACTGAAAAATCATTCTTGAGTAAAAGTAGCATTACTTGCTTAAAAATGTAGGGCAAGGAGAGTAAAAGTATCTGTTGTAAATATTACTCAAGGTATGAGTAAAAAGTAGCCCTTTTAAAAAGTACTCAAGAGTAGTGAGTATTACGCTATAAAAAGCTAATCAGTGATAACAAATCAAATGACGATGATATTTGGTTGATTTTAGGTTGTGTTGGAAAGTGACCAAAATCCAGCGTCGATGCAACATCTTAAACCAAGAAACTCTAATAGCGGATGACTGCTTCTCATTTAGGGCTGTCTGGTTGTTGCCACACAATAGACCCCCTTTAATAATGATTGTTGGCTTAATGCAGGTTTAATTGTTATACGATTAGATGGCGATGAGATTATTTCGCAAGGACTTGTATTGAATAGAATAAAATAAGATTGTAAACAAAAACTTTTTTGACATCAGGTGAATAAAACTCAATGTCTAGCCAGTGTCTAAGGACAAAGTTATGATAAAGATATGAACTCTCCATTTATGTGCAGTTAACTGGTGATCCGAGAGATCTTTAGCCACGCCAGATTACTGAGCATATTTTTGATACATAGTCATTTTTTAAAAGTCAATTGTTTTTCTTTCTTTTTTAAGAAATGTTTTGTTAGACAAAAAGTATAGTATACAGCTATACTTTGCTTGTTTTGACACATTAAAAATTTGTGGCTAAGAAATAATTCTTGTTTCGTGTGGTTATAGAGATAAATTTGGTAAATCGTTAATTTTGAGCTCTGAAAAAAGTCATGTGAAATAAAATCTATTTGCAATATAACACTATAAAACCATGACCCATTTGCTCATGCTCATTGAGCAAACTCATACACACAAAAAGTGAAATGAATGAAGACGCATGTGGACATAACACACAATTTAAATCAAGTAATTTTAGCATGTCAAAATCAAATTCATGCATATAAAATATATTTTCCCAACAACAAAATTGTGGCTAGTGACAGTGGCTAGCGCAAAATGTGGAGGCCCCCCTGCCCTGCAGGGATCACCGACAGGGCCCTCTAGTTGAAGGCGGGGGAGGGGGGAGGAGGGGGGAGGGCAGAGCCAGAGATATACACATTTACACATATATCTATGATCGGGAGTTTTCCTGGATGTTAGTATGCAATTTTATACATTAATGTAGAATCCGTGTCCTGAAACACACCTCCTCTCCTGCTTTCACTTCTCATACTGACGGAGTAAGCGATTTATTTGTGAATGAATCTCCGTTATGAAAGACTCGTTCACTAACCGACAATAATACAAGTTTCTGGCATCGCAGCATCTCATTGTCATATTTCTTTTGCATTGTTTGCTGATTTTATTCAACAAAACTAGCATAAGCCGAGTATTTAGTGCGAATTGGAGCTACTTTGCCGTATGATGAATGCAGTAAGTGACTGTTATCATTAATAACGTGACCTGTTTAGCACAAAAGTTCAGAACATACAAAAACGTAAAAACTTAATCTTACCTATGAAATGTTCTGCCTTTGTGCTTTGTTTTCTTTGTTTGCTCGTTACTACACTCGTAGACAGCGCTAAAGTCCCGCATCTTCACGTAATAATACTGTCTTGTCTAGTGCGGTTGAATGACATTTGTCCTGGGAGCACTGTACCAATGTGGCGGCGCTATAGACGCATGCTCAGGATCCCTATGCGATATCTAGTGTATATATCTATGTCACAAATTGAGGAGCGGGGAACGGAGGCGGAGTGGAGCGACAACGCGGGGAATCCTTCACAAACTGAAGAGCGATCACAAACCGAAAGCGGCATGAGCGTCAAAGTAGCCAGAAGTTATTCATTTTTTGACAAGAACCGGCGGCGAGAACCGGCGGCGAGAAACAGCGGCGCGTCTTCATTGGCTATGACGCGGTTCGGCGGCAAGCAATCAGAATGAAGTAGTTTGAGCAGTTCAGAGAACACAGACCTGTGAACTTTGGTTCCGACCACAGTTGTTCCCAAGAGTTTGATTATTGCGGTTCTTGGATTTTCAATTATTGACAATCGCGACGACGTCTGGCCCCCAAATCACGCGGGGCCCCCCCGCGGTGCGGGCCCACGTCCGCTACGCCACTGGCTAGTGAAAATGCAGAGTGTCTAGTAACCTTGGAAAACTACTAGCCACAGTGGCCGGTGATTAAAAAAGTTAATATAAAGCCCTGCTTCTATGTGTGATTTGATTGGAGAGGAATCACAGGACTAATTTTTCTAATTCCCATAGGCAGGAAAAAATAAAGTAGTGACTGCAGGTTGAAGGAAAATAGAGTAAAAGTACCTATACTGCATTAAAATGTACTCAATGGAAAGAAGAAGTACACATTTTGAAAACTACATAGTGAAGTAAAATTTCTGAGAAAAAACTACTCAATTACAGTAGCCAGAGTATTTGTAATTAGTTACTTTACAATACTGTGTTTAAAGAAGCGAAATCCTTTACATTGAAAGCAGTATGTGCCTTATGTGATGGCTGTGTGTGTATGTGTTTGTACAGAAATGGTGATGATTTATTATCAGTGTGGGTGAAATGGTTTTGGACGGACAGGACAATTCTAGCACCAAGCTACTGCGCTAATGTTCCCAAAGCTCTCCCTGTTCTGCATCTGAACAGAAGAACAGACAGACCTGCGGCTACTTAGAGCCTTGACAGCAAGTCTTTATCCTTGTCTTTCAGACAGAGGCTTGAAGAATTTAAAGAGCTGATGTCTTCAGGCTGCTTTAGTCGACTATGCTGATTTTAGACTCCATCTCTGAGGAGTCTTTGTGTCTGATGTGTGAAGGAAGCAGTGATGTATTGACTGCTTGTCGATGCTAGTAAACACACCATTTCTCAAAGTGGAATTTAAGGAAAAATGTATGTGTTTTATTTACAAAACAAACACTAAATATGCTTTAATAATGCTGTGCATAAGTATATTTAAATAAAGATGCACAATGTTTTTGTAAAATATATTATTTAAACTATATCCCTCATACAAGCTATTAAAATAAACAAGAAAAGGGAATTTTATTTCATTGTATGTGGGAGTGTACTTAAGTCAGTTGTTTTGGGGTTAAAATACTGAATATTGTCAAATCACTGGTAAATGAATTCCTCTTAATCCCAGCTTGTGTATATTGCATATTTGTCCATTGAACTTAAATGTGACTAGATATGAAAGACTGTTGTTAATTTTATGTTTGCTGGAAGCTAAATGTACAGTAATTGTGTGTTCTTGGAAAAAAGAAGACAGTCCTGGTGTATCTCAGTGGAAAAAGGGGGTGGCCTCTTGCCTTGCCTAAGAAAAGATAACCTATTCTATTTGGAAAGCATTCTATGACTTTTTGGAGAATCTAGACTTTTTTTTCTCAGACTTTTTTGCTGAACTGATGGACATTAATGTTATTGCTGTATTTCTTAATACTAGTATTATTATTTATTTAATTTTCTTTTTTCTGTCAAAGTGTATTAAGTTATTTTGAGTGTATATTATTCTTGTTGAATTTTAGATTTATTTATTTTTTTGCTAAACTAAATAATTAAACGTTTTGTTTATTTAAAATAAATATTGTTGTTAAAAACTATTTAAACAAAAAAGTTAAACCAGTTTTAAAAAATATATTACTTAAAATGTATAATGACTTATTTTCATTTATATTTTGTAAAATAAGAAAAAAAAATGCACAATTCTGCTATTTGTAAAATGTTTTCTTTACTTTATATTTGTTTGAAATAGTTTTATATTTATTTATATTTAATTTCGTAAATAATAATTTTATTATTTTAATATTAGCATTATTAAGCTTAACATTATTATTGTATATATTTTTTTATTTACATTATACCATTGGTCTAATTTTTTTCTATTTTTAATTTAAAATGTATTATTATTATTATTATTATTATTATTATTATTAATTTTTGTTATTATTTGTTTTTCATCATGCTTATTTTGTCAAATAAGAAAAACTTTAGCACAATTCTGTTTTTTGCAAAAAGTTTTATTTATGTATTTTCTGTATGTTATATGCGTTAATTAAATTTTTTATTTAAATTTTTGCATTAGTCAGTTTTTAAATTTAAAATGTATTATTATTATTTTATTTATTTATTTTCATCATTCTTATTTTGTAAAATAATGGAAAATGTAGCACAATTCTGTCATTTGTAAAAAATATATATTTTTTTATTTTTATGTAATAGTGTGACATTTATTCAATTTTAATTTTATTATTTTTATATCTTCTTATTTAAGTTATGTTATGTTTTTTTTTTTTTACATTTTTGCATTAGTCTTTTTGTCATTTTTATTTGAAATTTGTTATTTTTGCATTTTTTTAGTTTCATCATTCTCGTTTTGCAAACGGCAAACTGTGGCACAATTTTGCTATCTGTAAAATGGTTTATTTACTTTTTTTTTTTTTAGCTGTGTACCAGATTTTTATTTATTATTTTATTTATTTATTTTTATCATCTGGTGCACAACTATAGCACAATTCTGTCATCTGTAAAAATATTTTATTTAATTTTATTTTTATGTAATACCATGCTATTCCTTAATATTTATAATTTTTTGTTTCAATTTTATCATTTGTATACTTGAACTTAACATTATATTTATATTTCATTTTATTTTAACAATATTGTAATTAAACACTTTATAATCACACAACATATTTAAAGTAATATTTTTAAACTAATAATTGCAATGTTGTGATGCCTTTACATGTGTCACATTGCTTTTAATTTGCTTGTTTGGTTTTATTCTAAGAAATTAAATAAATATATTAAAGAATTGCAATATCTGCCTTATATTTATTATTGGCCCAGAAATCATTAGTAGTTATCATTCTTAGTGGTTTAAGACATCATTTTAACATCAGCGCATTCCCAGCATATGTCTTGTTTTCCCCAAGCAAACACTTGGCTCTTTCCTATTTAAATCAGGCTTATTATAAATGATGCCTTATTCAACATGGCTCCAAGCTATTTGCCTGAACTAGTTAATGCCATGCCTCGATTTGCATAATTCATGCAATGGAATTGGGTGCTTAAACATTGTGCAAATGATGCGGGTGTGGGTGCCCAATTTATTCTTATTGAATTCCTCAAATACTCTTTGCTTGAGAGTCTGAGCCAGCGCTTGAATATTCAGAATATGAGTAACAGGTGACCTGTGGGTCGGTCAGTCGGTGGCAGGGCGAGTGCCATGAGCTCTTCTACAACTACAGTGAGTCATTGTGCATCACAGAGAAAACAAACACACTGATATGGCCACAAATACGGATCCTGTATTTCTTCTCTCTCACACACAGACACACAGGGAGCAATTTAGTTATTTGGGGGCCCTAAGCAATTACAGCCATGGGGTCCAACAATCATAATATATGCACTCTTTGCTAATTTTATCATTAGTTTTTATTTTTATATTTTATATAACTCTTCTTGTCTACATTAGTATCTACTACATTCTACAAACAAACAAAATATTAAATAAACTACCTGATTTTATTGCCAAAATGCTCCATGATTGGAAGTGGGGGCACATTTGCACGAATGTAATAATTATGTTACAATTTTATTTGCAGACCCTCCCTACAGAAAATACGGTATTTAAGTTATAGAAACATCTAGGTATTTATTGGGGGCCCACAGATATCCTGCAGCCCTAAGTATCTGCTTACCTTGCTTGTTGGTTAAATTTATTGGTGGTTTACAGGGATTTTTTTAGGTAGTAATGTTTTTTATAAAATAAAACCGAGAATTACATGGCCCTACCCTTAAACCCAACCCTCACATTAAACCTGTGGCAAAATTTGAATGTCAAAGGGCCATGCTAAATCTGAATGACTCTCTTAAGTCTGATTTTGATTTACAAGAACATTAGGCATGTCCTCGTAAACCACCGTCTTTATACAAAAAAAACTGTCCTTGCAAAACACCAAAACCAGTATACACACAGACTCTGTATTTTTGAGTACATTTTTTACTTTTATTCAATTTCTTCCCAATTTAAATTGTGTAAAAAAATATCTACTTTTACAATTCACTTGCACACACCATTCAATTATCTCACATTCTTAGGTATATCCCGATTATCTTGGTGGTTCTAAAGATGACCTTATCAGGTTTTTTTGTGGTGTGAGGTGTGCTAAGAGTGACATAGGCCAGGGGTTCCCAAACTTTTCAGCCCATGACCCCAAAAATAACCAGTGATTCGAGACCTCCACTGTCCTCTGAGGTGGTAATAAATATACAAACAATGCACACAATGGCATGCACACACACACATACACCAATAGGTGTCAATCATCAAGGGGTCACAATCCAGCAGAAAAATAATAAGGTAGATTTTTATTTGCATGTTGTTATTGAATATGTAACTATTAACTAGTATTTTTTATCTTTTGTTAGTTATTGATAGAATATGATCATTCTAATAGATCAGTATAATTTATTGTCTACCCACAGGGTTCTCATCCTTACTTTGGGAATCACTCACTTAGGTTATGTCCATGTATACATGGGTATTTTTGTAAATGGAGATTTTCCTGAGTAAAAAAAAAATCTTGCCTATTCATGCACGGTTTAAAAAAAAACACAACTTTGTCCATATGAAAATGCAAGAAGCCATCTGAAGCATTGTCAACAGCATGCCGGATTTGGTATTGTATTCCTAACTGTAAAATCATGTTGGCCAATTCTCAAAAAAAAAAGAATTCTTTGCAGAAGTATTTTAGTTATGTGACCCATTGTAAACAACACAAAGGAAATAAAATAAAAAAATTCCAGTCAACACCCAGAATGGCTAATTTTGACAATGCTAATGAACAAATCCAGCAAATATAATACTGTAAAAGTTAGAATTAAGTTTTGTTGAATTAAAAAATGTCTGACACAAGTTAATAAATAATAATAAGTACAAAATACATTACATTTTTACAGAGTGTGCTGTATGAATCAGAATTGTGTGCTGGCTCAAAATGTATTTTTAAATCCAGACAACATCCAGTATGACTACTTCTGACAATACTAATAAAAAATCCAGCAAATATAATACTGTAGAAGCTAGAATCAAGTTGTATTGAATAAAAAATGTCTTTCATAAGTTAATAAAAAAATAACAAGTTGAAAATGATTACATTTTTACAGTGTGTGCTGTATGAATCAAAATTATACTCTGGCTCAAAACGTATTTTTTAAATCCAGTCATCATCCAGTATGGCTACTTTTGACAATACTAATGAACAAATCCAGAAAATAGAACATTTTGTTTGTTTGTTTGTACACTTTATTGTCCCTTAAGGGGAAATTGTCTGTGGACTCACACAGCACTTCAGCAAGTTCTGACACAATAACAGTTAAAAATAAGCAAACATGCAAGATAATTACATGCAGGGGAGAAAAATAAAATAAATACACACACACACACACACATGTGACAAAAGAGTTCTTAAGTCTGTTCCGCTTCCAGAAGTTAAAAGAATGTAAAATGGGAAGAGTACATAAGATGGGTTATTTAAAATTCTTTTCGCTTCATTCAGAGTGAATTGCTCGTAAAGTGTTTGAATAAAGGGTAAAAGTTCCAGTTCCTCGTAGCCGTTCTGATAATAATACAAGTTTTTGATTTCAGATTTACAGAAAGATTGCCATACCATTTAAATAGACCATACCTGATAACACTCTCAAACACAGCCTGATAAAATAAGCACATGATTTTCTTATCAACACCATAGAACCATAACCTTCGTAGAAAATACAGTCTTTGGTGAAGCTTTTCACTGATCCAGTTTACGTGAGTGTCCCATGTTAGAGAACTGTCTAAGTAAATTCCCAATTACGTGTATGTCCAACACAATCTCACGGCAATTCGTAACTTTTTGATGTAGTGGCTAATTCATATGAATTAGTACGATCTAATTCGTACAATTTAGTACGATTTGCTCATCCCCCAATGACGGTTGGGTGGGGATAGGTGCCACGCCTCCTTTTTAAAATCGTACAATTTCGTACGACTGAACTCGTACGAATTCATACGAATTAGCCACTAAACTGGCAAAACGTAAAATACTTACGTTTTCTCGTGAGATCAGGTTGGTATGTCTGTACCTGAGTGATTTCTTGATTATGTACAAACACTGTTAAATGCTCGACTACACACTTGGGATCAAAGATTATTTTCTTTGTTTTTTTTGCATTTACTTTTAAAAAGTTTTCATCACACCACTCAACAAATAAATCAATTTCAGAAAATAAACAGTAACAGGATTTTGTTTGTTCAGTAAACTTAAAATTATCGTATCGTCTGAGTATTTAAAAATAAGATTCTGTGAGTGCCTGCTTGAGCATTCATTAGTATATAGAGTATATTTAGTATATCTAGTATATTATATAGTATATACAGTTCTGTCTGGTTCTTGAATCTGATTGGCTGATAGCTGTGCGATATTTTGCAAATAACAGAACTCGTACAGCCTCTTCACCCTTGTGTACTGTATTACTCCACCCACATACTGTGACAAGCAGAGGGCACTCTACAGTTTGACAAATATTGCAGCTGTTGGAGATCGCATAATAAGCACTTAGAGGAGAAAAACAGTGTAATTTCACAACAGTAATCTGTTGGTGGTTGCGCTGCTTTGACTTTTTTGGTGATACTTATTGTGATCTCCCGATTGCAACAGAGAAATACTGGGAAATCTCTGTAGACTGAGATAGCATTTCATGCCGTTCAGCCTTATGATTTTAAAATGTGATCACCTGTTTTATCATCACTTTAGACATTACGCTAGAGAATCATTCAAATACTAGCTCTCAAGAGAAGGTGGTGAAGTAGCAACGGTTTTTGCTTTTCAGACATCAGCTGCAGGAAGTAACTAGTTCCTCTTACAAAAGGGTTTTTAAACACTTGTGTTTGATTTCCTTTTTTTATATCCACGATTATGCCATCAAACTGTTGTATAAACGCAATATCACACTTCTACCAGTGCAATGACTGTATATCGTTATCTGTGTTATGTGCTGGTTCTAAAAAAAGTTACTATATTGAACAATTTTATGCTAGTCAAGAAGCTTGGACACCAGCTTACCAGACTACACAAACACCATCCAAACTTTGTGAGGAAATAAACCTCAAACTTTGGAAACTCATCCATTTTAATCAGAGTCTGCTTACACACTCAGACACACACACACACATATATTCAGGAAGCAGAATCAGGGGATCAGGCTGTTTGGTTTAACGGATTGTCACAGCCCGGTGACGACAGCACCTGTGAATAAACGTTGCCTAAGACTGCGGGTAATAATGGAAATGAGGGCGAAAACAAAAAAACCATGTCACTTCTTGTTCTACATTGATTTCGTTGCATCTGTCAGTGCACGATAAGGCCCGGTTTGTGTTCGCGGAGCATTGATTTAGGCTGAGCTCGGAAAGAAGGGAACTTTTAGGTTAGTCGTGAGCGGCTTGGAGGCTTTTAAAGGAGAAGTCCTGAGGTGTCCGGGAGGCAAGGAGAAGTCAAGCTGTTTTGGGCATGTGGCTTAAAGCACAAATATCAGTGGCGCTGCCAGAGCTGATATAAACTCACTTCATCCTGAGGGGATTTCATAAAGCTTGCTTAACATGGACTCTGTGATTCCCACTGAGGTAATGCTAAAATATTCCAGCTGTCAGTGTGAATGACAGCTGGCGTCCTCTCAGTTTCAACGGTGTGTTTGTGTATTTGCTTCAGAAAAAGCCATCGACACATGATTTACCAGCTATTCCTGCAGTTCTTGAATATAAAATATGTAACTTTTTTCTGCTTTCCTTGACTTTCCTCTTGAACTCTTGTTTATTATTGCCTGTCCTTTTATATTTATGTACACTACTTGACAAAATGTCAGACAATATTGTCGTCGACTCCAGTCATAAGAGCAACAAATAATAACTTGACTTCTAGTTGTCATTTGGAAAGGTTTCAGAAGGTAGACTTTTCCAATGAATCATCTACCGAACTGCATCACAAATACTGCAGAAAACCTACTGGAACCCGCATGGACCCAAGATTCTCACAGAAATCAGTCAAGTTTGGTGAAGGAAAAATCATGGTTTTGGGTCACATTCAGTATGGGGGCGTGCGAGAGATCTGCAGAGTGGACGGCAACATCAACAGCCTGAGATATCAAGACATTTGTGATTCTTCAGCAGGATAACGTACTCGTACTTCAGCCTCTACATCAAATTTACTAAAAGCAAAGAAGGTCAAGGTGCTCCAGGATTGGCCAGCCAAGTCACCAGAAATGAACATTATTGAGCATGTCTGGGATAAGATAAAGGAGGAGGCATTGAAGATGAATCCAAAGAATCCTCAAAGAGTCCTGCAAGAATGCTTTCTTTGCCAGTCCAGATGACTTTATTAATAAGTTATTTGAGTCATAGCAGAGATGTATGGATGCAGTCCTCCAAGCTCATGGGAGTCATACACAATATTGTTTTTCCACCGCACCATGACTTTATATTCTATACTGTATAGGGTTGGGCTGATAGACGATAGCCATTAGACAACACGATGCCAAGCCGACATCGCCAATCCTCGCCCTGCCCCCGATCCTAAACCCACTTGCAAAAAATGCACACTTGGCCCCGTTTACAATAATATGATTTAAGTATAAAATGGCATTTTAGAACGAAAATGATCCACATCCACACTGTGTTTTACCTAGCATTTCTGAACAGCCCTCCGTTCGCTGAAAACGCACATCACGTGACCACACACACAGCCACACACACTGTCATGCACTCGTCTGAGCTCCAGAGAGCAGTGCACGTCGGACAGTTTATCAAGGATTTACTGCTGGATTGCGTCTCACTAAAGTTGTTAAACGTGATGTTTAATTAATCTTGTCTCTATCTAGCGACTCTTTGGTCTTTTGAATCTATCACGTGTCACAGCATCAGTACACTGCTTCAGTCTTTCACTTTCACACTTGTACTTAGTCATTTTAGTGAAAACCTCAGATACTATTGGTTGTGCACCTTTTTTACCGAACATTTTCCCCATTCCTTTACGTTTTCTTTCCATTTTCTATTTTTCTTTGGTTTTGGTTTCTTTGTTTTTTTTTTTTTCTATTTTTTCTTTTGGTTACTTTTCCACCCTTTTTGTTTCCATTCCTTTATCTTCCTGTCCTTCCTCCGGTTTTTTATTTTTGTCTCCTTTAGCTTTTATCCTTTGCTTTTATTTAATTTTTCATAGCTTCCATTACTGTTTCTTTTTGTTTGTCAGGTTTTCATTTCTTCTTTCCTGTTGTTTTTTTCCTTTCCTGTCTTTTAATTTATTTCCTTTCCGCTTCTGTTCTTTCTTATCCTATTTGTCACTTATTTATATTGCATCTTTCCCTTCTACTTTTATTTACTTTGCATTTCTTTTTCATTTTTACATTCTGCCTTATTGTCTTCCTATCATTCTCCATTTTAGCCTTTTCACCACCTTTCACTTTCAATTTATTTTATTTTTCTTTATTTCCTTACACCTTTCTTTTTTAGTCTTGTCTGTTTTGCTGGATTTCCCTTCCTTCCTTTCTATTTTCTTTTTCTTGTCCTCTTTCATTTTCATTTTTTCTTATTTTGTCATTTTTACCTTATTTTCTTCCTTCCTTCTTTAATTATTTCTCCTATTTGTGTATTCCTTTCCATTTTATGTTTGCTTTTGCTTTTTCCCACCCTTTTTTCCGTTTGCTTTATTATTTACTTTCCATTGTCTGTCTGTCCTTCCTGTTTTTCTTTGTCTTGTCTCCTTAAATGCCATTTCCATTTTCTTTACATTATTTTTTTCTTCCCTTCCCTCCTTTTTTTAATCATCACGCTTCTTTAAATTTTCTGTCCATTACCTGCCCCATTTCTTTTCTCTTCTTGGCCAAACATGTTATTATTCATAGTAGTGGTTTGCATTCATGTCTTTTAAATAAATAACTAAGCTTGTGCCTTAATCAGCGGTTTTATAACAGATCTGATGAAGAGTTGTCTGACTCAGCTCTCACGCTGTCTGACTCATTACGATCCTATCTGCCGCTCCATTTGCGAAGACAAGCTTGAGATCGCCGACTAATGGCAGATAACCACACTCCAGCAGCCTTATCTCTCATCAGTCCACTCATCTGTGGCGTTGCAGAAGCAGATCTCCTATGATCAGCAGATCAAACCAGCACATGGATGAGATTCAGACCACGGTTGAACCACGGCACGCCATTGTGTGGCGAGCAGGAGATGCACAGCTCTTTTTAAGAGCAAGATCAAAGATGTTCAGCAGGAGAGCATTTTCAGGAGAAGCTTTTGTGATGTCAGGTCAACGTTCACCTTTTTCACCTGATGCAACACATTCTTACAACTGGGACGCTCGGTCTGGAACCCTTGTTGTCAAACTTTGATGCTCAGTGTAACCCTCTGGTGTCATTTTCACGACATGTGGGTTCCTCTGTTGCTTTAAATGAGAAACCTTTGGGGTGGATATTCTGATGCAAAGACATATACAATTATATTGTTATGATGAAATGATTTATTATAGAAATGTATTTGTTATTATTGGGGTGCTGGTTTTTAAAGTAAACACACTGTAAAAAAAATTAATGACAAAGTCAAGACAACAAATACTTTTATGTTGATTTAACATTTTAATGAGTTAATCAGGCTTCAACTTCATTTTTTAAGTTATAAAGTTTAACTTAATATTTTTAATCAGTTCGATTGATGAAAGTTTATTTGATAAAAGAAAAAATTAAATCAGCAATGATTTTTTTTTTTTTACAGTGCGCCGAAATTTTTTTTTGTTGTTGAATCAAATCAACTTATCTAGTCATCTGAACACACATCAGTCTAAAAATATTAAGTTAAACTTTGTATATTGTTAGGAAAAATTAATTTTTGTTTTTGATAAAATTAACTTAAGCTAAACTTTCTGTCAGCAGAAATGTGTTAAAACTGAGCACAGAATATGTGCAGTTGAGAAAGCCTAACCGGGCGGAGAAAGTATCATGCTTTTAATTTTGTGCAGAGAATTCGTAAAATAAGAGGACTTATGTATGGGTGCGGTCAATGGAGAACTGGAGAATGATTGAATTTCACTAAACTCCACCTGTTAATATCAGCTGCCCATATAAGTCATGAAATGAAAACTGTTGTGCATCCCTGAATGTAACTTTTGCATTGCAATGAGGATAACAGAATTCTATAAATCGACAATTTCATTTATATACAATAAATTGCTAATATGTTAAACAATAAAGAAAATTATTTCTTGACCTTTTTTATTAAACATGCATGGAATTGATTTAATTATTCCAACAATTTGGTGACCCCGATGTGTGCACTGACATTATCGGCGCAAAAAAAAAATAATTCTAAGGTTACCTGTTAAATCAAATTTCTGCAATTGACTAAATCTAAATTGATTGATGTCATGTGATAGGATAGATGTAGTTAAAATATACAAGCATTTGAAAAATTCGATGATTTTAAATATATGCTTGTCAAATTAATATTAAGGAAAAAAATAGGGTACTTTAAAATAGTTTATAAGAGTTTGGAGTTGACTGTACCACTTGCCTATACTACACTTCTTAAACTACTCGTCTTCTCCAAACGCTTCTTAACTACTTTATTTTTTTCCTCAATATTATTTTGACAATCTGGTTAACATTTAAAGCATATATACATTTACAATCAATGAATTATTCAAATGCTTGTATATGAACATCGATTCTACATATCACGAGACATCAATTTAGATTGTCAAAAGCAAAAATTCGATTTAACAAAAACTAAAAAAATTTAGTTGAAAAATTATTAATTGATTAAAATATGGTAAAGTTACATAAACATATTTGTTTTCATAACTTTTTGTTATATCCTTCTTTGCAGTGCAGTCAAATCTATTTTACCAGCGTTACACTACGAACACTTAACGAGCACGTATCCTAGCTCCTAGCACTAAACCCAACCATAAAACATAGGATATAGCAGACAAATACAACTGCAGCCTCAGTTTATTGTAGGATATAAATGTTCTAAGTCTTCTGAGGCAGCGCAAGTTATTTTAGGTAGGAAATGACTTGATCACTGTCTCCATTTGAGGCACAGCTTGCATGTTGTCTTTGATAAGGTCAAATATTGCCTCCAGAAAAGCGTTATATGTCACCATGGGTTGTCGAATGCTATTGGCTCCGTCTGTGTTTTGTGACTGTTCATGTGAAATGCTATTGGCTCCCTTTTTGTCTCATTACCAATCGCGTCTCGCTAATGTGCAAGAGTATCTTTTTAAATCAGCGAGCAGGATCCGGATTGTTTTTCGCTATTTAAAAACTTCATAGCCTACTCCGTTCTTCCCACTGACTCCACTTTTATTTGCCTGCTGCTTATTTATGTTTTTTAGAAGTGGGTAAGTTTAGGGTTACTGTACATGTGGGGTAGGTGTTCCAAAATATTTTTGAAAGATTCTATTGTTAGAAAATGATTCGTATCTTACAAATATTTGTATGTTTAATGGGACTCGTAATGCGAATCACTGACTAAAAGCATTGGTAACCCTATGTGCTGTTAAAACAAAGATGAAGGGGTACCCGGAGCATCAAACAGCAACAAGAAGGGGTCTTGACCATGCATCAATAAAATATGTGAATAGTTGGGAGTGAGAAGGAGATTTTTTGGTAGCAGTTTAGGCATAAACCCAGATATTTTTTTCCCCTGGCATTTAAAGAGCATTTCACAGCAGGAGAGAAGGACACAGTTCTTCCATGATCAGACATGGCAAAAAAGCTGGAATCACTTGTCAGGTCAGCTGTTCCTTTATATTGCTAAACAGGTGGCTGGTTTCTTGGATGTTACAAGACACCTGAGCCAGGACAATATTTGTTTTTCTGTCTCTTTGGGATTGTTGAAGTTAAAATGTTGTGTGGTTATAAATTAAAGCTTTAGTCATAACTGACAGTAATGACTTGAAAATGCCAACACAATCTTGTGGCAATTCATTTACCTTTTAACACAGTGGCTTATTCTTATTCATTTGTAGTATCTTATTTATACATTTTAGTATGATTTGCTCATCCCACAATAAGGGGGTAGATTTAGCGATGGGTTTGGGGTTGCACCTCTGTTTTAAAAATCCTACATTTTCATGCAAATACAATCATATGGTTTTGTACAAATTAGCCACTTTTCTTACAATATGTCCTATAGTTTTGTTTCCTTCTGAGATTGGGTTAAAAATCCTAATGCAAGATGCTCATTTTATACAAACAGTGTTGATTGCCATATGTCAACTCCTGTTTTAGAAATTGTGGCGAAATTATGGCCAAAGTCATTAGAGATGTCCAGATCACATGATCGGAAATCGGGCTTGATCACACGGTTTTAGACTCGATCAGAATCGGACGTCACCTCCCAATCAGGACTCGAATATTTAACACATCTATAGTTGTGTCTTAAGTATACCTCTTTCTTGACTTCACAAAAAAACAACAACGAGTGACATCACTTTGTTGCAGAGACGCTATTGGTTAAATGATGGCAAAGTAGAGCACGGAAGCAGCTTGGAGCAGAAAGCATGAGTAAGTCTGCAGTCTAGAGGTATGATAAAGGGGATGATGACCACATTGCCAACATTGTGAGATCTGCAAACTTGGCATTGCAACAGGTGGAAAGTAAAATGTTACATTAAACACAACAAACCTGATAAGACACCTCAAAAACAAACCTAGAACCTCGATTAAAAATGCCACCTGGCCAATATTTCACTAAGAAAGCTCTGCCAGCCCATTATAAGAAAATATCTGGCAAACTACTAGTCCTGTGATAAGATGTACCCCATGTTTCGTTCACCGCAGACATACAAAGTTTGTTCGTGGCTCCCATGTCTCTACTAAGTCTTACCGCACAATGGATTGACTCCATCCTGTTTCTTTGCTCTTTTTTGATTATTTATTTATTTATTGTATTTTAGAAGTATCAGATCAGGTTTCGGTATCAGTAGATACTCAAAATCAATTGACTCAGATGAAAAAACCTGATCTTGACAGCACTTGATAATTACAAACATCTTATCACAGGACTAAAAGTCATATACTGTAGCAATGTATATATACAATTAAAGGCAACACAAGTAGCCCTCTAGTGAAAATTATCTACTCATTCAAATATTTCACAAACAATGTTTAACAGAGCAAGATAATTTACATATTGAAAGTCTAATTTTTTTCAGTTGGTCTGGAATAATTTTAATAACTTAAAAAAAATATTTAAGGTCAATACCATCCCCCCACTGGCTAAGGAACAAATCACTCCTATCCAATAACTTGTCTAATTAACCTAACTTGCCTAGTTAAACCTAGTAAAGCCTTTAAATGGCAATTTAAGCTGCATAATATTAATATCTTGCAAAATAACTTGAAAAATAGTATAATTGTTATCATGGCCCTAACCCATGTTATCCTAGGGTTATCCTAACCCAAACCCATCAAACAGGACATGGTAAATATTAAAATATAATCGTTTAAATTACACAGGAGTAATAATCGATATAAATCCAGCAGATTATTTCCTTTATTTAGCCAGGAGATCACATTGTGACATTGAGATGGTGTACTTTATTGTGCGCTACTTTGGATCCAAAATATACTGTATTCTAATTTCCTATGAGGCAAAGTAATGCATTAGAGCATCAGATCATTTTAGCCTATTCTTATTCCCTAGCTGCAATGCAAATGAGCAGATCTACATTATCACCCCCCTCGCATGAGCACAGCACGGCCTCTCCTTCCAAACTTTTTAGCTTTAGGGTAGTTTTATTGTCCCTTGACATTTTTTTCCCCTTTTTTGTTCCTGTAGAGAGAGTGAGCGACAGCTGCAAACACCCGAGATTCAGGAGAGACGCAGACAGTCTAGGTGGATTGTTTCTGACATCTAATATAACCCTGCCAGAACCGGGCACACACTTAATGTGATGACCGCTTCTGCAAGACCAAATGGAAAAAAAAAGCGAGAGTGGTGATAAACAAACCTAATCTTGACAAAGCATTACTGTTCCCACGCTGATAATAAACCCGAACATGGATTAGCCTTCTGTGCTTTTGTTCGAAACGCAGAAGAGGAGGGAAAAATCTGAAGTAGTCTAGTGCTTTGCACAAAGGAAAGAAGTGAAAGGTAATGAAAAGGAAGACAGGCAGGAAAGAAAAGGAAATTAAATGGAAAGGTGATGAAAAGACAGGAATGAGGAAAAAAATGTACAGAAAAGGGAAAGAAAAGAAAGAGGAAGGCAGGCACTCTGAAAAGTAAAAAAGAGAAAATTAAAAAGTAGAGAAGAAGTAAAGATGGAACAGGAAATAAACTGTTGGGTGAAGGAAGGAAGGAAGTTTCATCCCCACATAAATGGGTTAAAAAAATGTTTGTTCACATAAAAAAGCAAAAAATTCCCTACAAAGGGCTGCCAAGAGCATGCCAAAGCAACAGATATATTCCCTATGTTCAAGATATTCCTAACTGTAAAGTCATGTTGGCCAATCAGAAGCCTCGAAAAAGGGTTATTATCATTTCTGGTTGACTCAACATGCAGCACAGAGAAGAGTATACATGTTACAAGCCCTATTAGCACAGTTAAGAGCAAAGGTATTTTGGCCATTGAACAGATGTGTAAACAACATTGTTGTGCACAATCTGACATCACACAAAGAAAATGACGAAAACTCTTTTACCAGCTACATGACTAATAGACCCCGGGATTTTGAAAAACTTCATTCTGGCTGGAATTTTTATTGAAGGAGTTTAGTGTTTCAGTGCAGACTAATGGCCAAACCGTGTAGAAAAAGCTGCAGATTTGAAAATACCTGTGTTTGTGTGGACAGGGCCTAAAAGTGAAGTATATGGTTAAGGAAGGTATAGGAAATGTAAACTATTGGGGGAAGGTAGGAGGAAAGGAAGGAATGAAAGAAGGAAGGTGAAAACTAAATGTTAAGTGAATGGATAAGGAAGGTACAGGAAATGTAAACAGTTGAAGGAAGGAAGGAAGAAAGGAAGGAAAGAAGGAAAGTAAAAACTAAAAGTGAAGTAAATGGATAAGGAAATTACAGGAAACGTAAACTATTGAAGTAAGGAAGGAAGGAAGAAAGGAAGATGAAAACTAAATGTTAAGTAAATGGATAAGGATGTTTAAATAGCAAATACATTTGCGTCATTTTGTGGACTCATGGGTGTTTTGGTCTAGAAAATAGGTGTGTTAAGCTGTATTGTTGGCGCATTGCTATATTGAGGAACTTAAATAGACTGTGCAATAGACCAGCTAAAAGCAGGTCTAAAGTCCAGCGCAAAGTGTGTTAGTTGTGCACCTTGCGTACACATTGCTCAAAACACACAGGTTGTACAGCAATATGCAAATATCTTTATAAATGAAAAGGAATTAAAGGATTAAAATATTACAAAAATGATTACTGTCTACTTAAATATAAAAACCACTGCTTCCATGCCTTCATCATCACAGAGGGCTTTTTTTTAGATTATTCATGACAACTTGCTTTTGTATAATGTTATTAGTAGTAGTTTTGTTTGTTATATGCATATTTATATATGTATGTCAGGTTTAGGACCATATTGGGCAGAGCATGTGTATTTTTTTAATTAACCTTGTTATTATTGTTTATTTATTTGTTTGCTGGAAATTAGAACTGAATTTAGAAATAGTTTAAAACAAATCTTTATGCTTAACAAATAAAATTATATAGGCTGATGGATGTCTGAGCATAGCCTACAAAACCATTTCCTTATCCACGAAAGAGAGAAAGAGAAAGGCTCATTCTTTATGTTCGCGCTGCAGATGGTCTGTTTAACTGTTTTTCGCTAGTGAAGCGTTTAGTTTTTCCACTTACAAAGTCTGTCATGTAAGTAGCAAATGTACCATGGCGCAACACAACTGACTTTTAAAAGGAATGGCAGATGAGACTCTGATTGGTTTATTCACAAAACACAGTAACTCATCAACAGAATGAGCTCAACCCTGTTAGACCATGCGCCACGGCGCAGAGCATATTTTCCCGTTCTTAAAATAGCAAGAGTGGATTCAAACACGCCCTTAATTCTTTTGCGCCTTGTGCTTTAGACTTTGCGCCTAGATCATTAAAATTATGCCCAAAGCCAGTAAGATAAAAGGAAATCCAAAACAAAAAGACCCCAAAATTGAAACAATTTGAAAGAAAGTAAAGCAAGAAGGGAAATACATGGACATTATGTAAAAATGTAATATATAGGCTTAATAAGCTACACACAGCATCAAGACATTTCGTTTTGAAAAGCTTACCACCACACTCAGCCAGGTTTATATGTTACTGCTGTTTGCATCTGTGGAAATCTATATTTTCTGTTTTTATGTTGATATTTTTAGCGATTTTGCTTTAAATAGCTCAGTGTGCTGTCAGTTAAACACTTCAAATATGTTTTAAACATTGGCGTAAATGGTGTAGTGGATACTGCGTCAACGCATGCACTCTGGTGATCACAGCGACCCAAGTTGGGGTCCTATGCCAATTCTTCCCCTTTCTCTGCTCCCCACGCTTTCCTGTCAATACTCTCTACTGTCCTATCTATTAAAGGTGAAAACCCCAAAAAAATAAAGAAATAAAAGAAATTAAATAATTTAAACAATGCTGGACAAAAACTAATCGTGATTAATCGCACCAAAATAAAAGTTTGTTTTGACATAATTTAAGCATGCAAACTGTGTTTATTTATTATGTAAATACAAATACACACATGCATGCATATATTTGAGAAACTGTTTATTTATATTTAGATATAAAGTTTATATGTACATTATATGCTAAAAATTATGAATAATTTTAAATATCTGTGTAACTAAATTTAATAGATTAAGTAAAATTAAAATTAAGTAGTTGGATTTCTACTGTATGTACGTGTATAAAAGATGCTGGGTTCCACACAATTCCTCCATCTTGTCACAACACAAATCGATTAATTAATGAATGAACCTAATCGTTTTTGCAAATTTAAGTGGATTGAACATAAAACAATTAAGTTGTCCCAAAAAAAACCCTTAAGAATATTGTTGTTTCAGCTCATTTTAAAAAAAGTGGTTCGAACAAGCAGCAAAAGTCCATTTCTTAAGGGCATATACATAATAAATATATATAATACACACAAGCATATATATGTCAGAACAAAATTTAATTTTGGATGTGATCAATCTTTGCCTAGCACTAATTTAGTTATACTATCCAAAATACTCCACACAGTGTGCTGGAGAGAGCAATGCTGTTGTTGTCAGCAGTAAAGGCCAGTGACATTGGCTCTGTTATTTGACCCCGGGTGTTTATATATAGTGACCACTGAGAGGCCGGTTCAATATGAATGCCATTTGCAGATCTCTGGGCAGGGGAGCCGTATCTAATATCCATTTGCAATGGAGCCAGATTTTAATTGGCATTATGGCGGGATAAAACCACAACGGTGACTTTGCAACCCTAAATGGAAGGAGGAACGTGCGCGCGTTTGTGTCAAATCCAGCACGGCCACAGCAAGGTCAAAAAAATAATATTTAATTTAAGATAAGAGTCCATGCCGGGACAGGCGGAAAGATGTAAATTCGCGGTAGCCCTTTTGTCCGTCTCAGACCGCTGTGTCATTGTCGCAGTAAAGGTGACACCGGCTACGTGTGCAACTCAGATAAGCCTGCACATGGAGGCCACGACAGGGAAATTGATGGTACGCGTGGGCCATAGATGTGTGCAGAGCCCTGTTTTCCGGAGTAAAGGAATCTCATTAGCTTGAAAATCCCACACTTTGTTCCTCTAAAAGGTTTCAGCTAAATGACTTTGCCAATCAAGAAGATGTAAGGGCTGTGTGTAATGGGAAAATGCAACTTTATAAATGCTTGTAAACCCCTGGCGGTGGTTACAAATGAGCTGTGATGAAAACGAGTCTGAGTTTTTGTCCAGATAGTGATTGGATACTATGGTGGAATGTATTTAGTCAGCAAAATTCAGATTTATAGTCATTCTTCTGTTCTTCTAGACAAACTAAAAATGAGAGGGATTTGTGTTTTGTGCAACCCATGGTCATTATGGATATGTACCCCTGTATACATTTCTGGAGAGCATAAAATATGTCCCAGGAGGTTTATTGCAGTTTTTGTTTTTTGTTGAGGACAATGAGAATGTTTTTTGGGATCTTAAGTTTTTGTCGAGAGTGCCATCCACACTTGCTCTTCTCGCATAAATCCACCAGATGCCGCTGTGAACGCTTTTTGCAATATTATATTCCCCTCGAAAGTGTGATTCGCTCTTCTCATGTAAATCCACCAAAGGCCACTGTCCACCGGTTGACCGACTGACTGACCAACCGACTGATCCCTCACCCACCCCTTTCCCTAAACCCAATCAATTGTGTTTTCAAAAGCAATCCAGAAAAAGAAACGTTGCCTGATTTTTACCACATTTTCAGATCTTTCGGACCATGTTCTCATCTTGTTATTTGCTTGTTTATTTTTTTGTTTGCCTTTTGTTTTTATTTGACCTATTTTCTGGAACCAGTCCTCGAACCTGTCGTTGCATTCAACTTCGCTCTGCGTCTTAAGTCTGCCGGCATACACGGCGAGCCACTGGGAAAACTGGTAAGAGTGGAAATGCCGTCCACATGGAGTTAAGCAGTGAGTTGGTAGCAAGAAACAGAAGCTGTTGACGGCGTCATACCACCCTGTAGCGTTCGTTTGAAAAACGAAATGCTGTAATACATACCTCTGGGCTCTGGCTACATAATGTGTGCTCTCCAGAAATGTATACGGCGGCATGTATTCACAATGAGCCTGTGTTGGTTTTGTACAAGTGTCATGTTTCTGATTTAATATTTTGCATTGTTCTTTTGTAGCCTATTTTGCTTAGGGCTTGCCATTGTTTTATGTAGTTTGTTGTTTGTATTCACAGACTCTGAGCTGTAAATTAAGCTATACAAATCCACTTTTTAAGGGATCTACCTCCAGTAACCTTAAAAATATGGATGTTTTATTGCAATAAAAAAATACAGACTTTCTTATATTCTAGCTTCACTGCTGATGACTTACAGCTTAGGGGAAAAATCAATATCTAAACACTTCTGCAAGTGTAGGTCCACTGTGCTTTAAGTCAATGTAGCATCTACCAGGAGATTTGCTTTTTTTCTGCTGACAAGATTTTTGTATATAGGGATTCTTTGCAAAACTACTTTCAATGGTGGTTTGGTGACCATTATATTGCTGTGCTTGATTGGCCAGCCAACATATCAGACCTGCACTGTTGTACAGAGGAAGATACAAAACAATCAACCAAAAAAAATAAAATAAAAGATGAGCTGAAAACCAATATAAAAGCAACATTGGCTTCAGTAATTTCCTTTATTCCCCAACCAAGTATTGGGTGCATAGCTGAACTTCTCTCTTAAGATCATATATGTAGATCTTTAACATTTTTAATTGATCTTTTTAGATATTGAATTTTTTTGTCCAGGCTCATTGGAAATATTCCTCGGTTTACATTTTTGCAAAACGTAAAAATATGTATCTCCAGATGACATTTAAGATGACAAATCCACTAGAGAGCACACATATTGCAAATCCATAATATGTTACTCCGGATACATTTTGTTGTACAATTTAGATACACTTATTGTACTATTGAACCTTATTGTATTGTTCCTTATGTGCAAGAAACAAGGCTTGTTGTACAGATCTATCTAAAAACACAAACAAGTGCGTCCCACACATAGACTTTACTTGGACTTTATTTAATTCGTTTTTATTTATTTATTTTTTAACAATAAAATCATGCTTTTACACTTATTTCAAATCCGCCAAAAATAACCAAACATCTGCGTTCGATTGACCAGTGGAAAATATTCTCTCGCCCTATTTTGTACTGCTCGTGTGCGGGCAAGAACTGTCAACAACATTTCCTCAGACAGTCTCAGTGCCCTACAGAGACGCTCCTTTTTGAGGTTTAAAAATGAATCCAGCTAATGTTTCTATGCTTTCACAGTTGGTTCAATTACCTGGACCGGACCGAACCCAAGTTTGATTTTCCCTACCTTGCCACCTACTTAACTGATTTGTGTTCACACTGTCTTTTTTCCTTCTGAACTCCAGAGTGCTTGCATCATGTGGCTGCTGTTTTGTGTACAGCTGTTGCTAGGTGATGGCCACAAAAGCAAAGCGCCGATTTATGATATATAACGATTATGCATATCACGGTCAATCTGCCTTTACTGAATCTTTTCATTGTGGTATTAAAACCATCTATCTGCCACAAAAAATTATATTAAAACATTCAGAACATCACTCGATGTCTGCACTCGATGTCATTTTGAATGGAGAAAAGCAGACATTATCACTGTTTGCACTAGGTCAGTCCTGCTTGTCAACATAGTAGGCGATACACAAATACACACACCAGTAAACATTATGAACATTCAAGTTTGTTGTACAGTTTTTGGTTCACTTCCATTATTTGGTATGATTGCATTCATATTAGAAATGAACAGTACCAGAGTTCGCACAAACCGTACCCCAGACTAGGCGATATGGGCAAAAAAACATATCTCTGTGTTT